>NW_024061530.1:360401-367901 GCF_016432855.1 Salvelinus namaycush
TGCTATGTGATGGTGATAGAGTAAGACCCTAAACCCTTGCTAGGGTGATGGGGATAGATTAAGACCCTAAACCTTGCTATGGTGATGGGGAAGTAAGACCCTAAACCCTTGCTAGGGTGATGGGGATAGAGTAAGACCCTAAACCCTTGCTATGGTGATGGGGATAGAGTAAGACCCTAAACCCTTGCTAGGGTGATGGGGATAGAGTAAGGCCCTAAACCCTTGCTAGGGTGATGGGGATAGCGTAAGACCCTAAACCCTTGCTAGGGTGATGGGGATAGAGTAAGACCCTAAACCCTTGCTAGGGTGATGGGGATAGAGTAAGCCCTAAACCCTTGCTATGGTGATGGGATAGAGTAAGACCCTAAACCCTTGCTATGGTGATGGGATAGAGTAAGACCCTAAACCCTTGCTATAGTGATGGGGATAGAGTAAGACCCTAAACCCTTGCTATAGTGATGGGGATAGAGTAAGACCCTAAACCCTGCTATGGTGATGGTGATGGGATAGAGTAAGACCCTAAACCCTTGCTAGGGTGATGGGATAGAGTAAGACCCTAAACCCTGCTATGGTGATGGGGATAGAGTAAGGCCCTAAACCCTTGCTAGGGTGATGGTGATAGAGTAAGACCCTAACCCTTGCTATGGTGATGGGGATAGAGTAAGACCCTAAACCCTTGCTAGGTGATGGGGATAGATTAAGACCACTAAACCCTTGCTATGGTGATGGGATGAGGAAGACCCTAAACCCTTGCTAGGTGATGGGGATAGAGTAGACCCTAAAACCTTGCTATGGTGATGGGGTATAGAGTAAGACCCTAAACCTTGCTAGGTGATGGGATAGAGTAAGGCCAAACCCTTGCTAGGGTGATGGGGATAGCGTAAGACCCTAAACCCTTGCTAGGGTGATGGGGATAGAGTAAGACCCTAAACCCTTGCTAGGGTGATGGGGATAGAGTAAGGCCCTAAACCCTTGCTAGGGTGATGGGGATAGCGTAAGACCCTAAACCCTTGCTAGGGTGATGGGGATAGAGTAAGACCCTAAACCCTTGCTAGGGTGTGGGATAGATTAAGACCCTAAACCCTGCTATGGTGATGGGATAGAGTAAGACCCTAAACCTTGCTAGGGTGATGGGGATAGAGTAAGACCCTAAACCCTTGTTATGGTGATGGGGATAGAGTAAGAGGACCCTAAACCCTTGGTATGGTGATGGGGATAGAGTAAGACCCTAAACCCTTCTATGGTGATGGGGATAGAGTAAGACCCTAAACCCTTGCTATGGTGATGGGCTAGAGTAAGACCCTAACCTTGCTAGGGTGATGAGGATAGAGTAAGACCCTAACCCTTACTAGGGTGATGGGGATAGAGTAAGACCCTAAACCCTTGCTAGGGTGATGGGATAGAGTAAGACCCTAAACCCTTGCTATGGTGATGGGGATAGAGTAAGACCCTAAACCCTTGCTATGGTGATGGGGATAGAGTAAGACCCTAAACCCTTGCTATGGTGATGGGGATAGAGTAAGGCCCTAAACCCTTGCTATGGTGATGGGGATAGAGTAAGACCCTAAACCCTTGCTAGGGTGATGGGGATAGAGTAAGACCCTAAACCCTTGTTATGGTGATGGGGATAGAGTAAGACCTAAACCCTTGCTATGGTGATGGGGATAGAGTAGACCCTAAACCCTTGCTAGGGTGATGGGGATAGAGTAAGACCCTAAACCCTTGCTATGGTGATAGAGTAAGGCCCTAAACCCTTGCTATGGTGATGGGGATAGAGTAAGACCCTAAACCCTTGCTAGGGTGATGGGGATAGAGTAAGACCCTAAACCCTTGCTAGGGTGATGGGGATAGAGTAAGACCCTAAACCCTTGCTAGGGTGATGGGGATAGAGTAAGACCCTAAACCTTTGCTATGGTGATGGGGATAGAGTAAGGCCCTAAACCCTTACTAGGGTGATGGGGATAGAGTAAGACCCTAAACCCTTGCTAGGGTGATGGGGATAGAGTAAGACCCTAAACCCTTACTAGGGTGATGGGGATAGAGTAAGACCCTAAACCCTTGCTAGGGTGATGGGGATAGAATAAGACCCTAAACCCTTACTAGGGTGATGGGGATAGAGTAAGACCCTAAACCCTTACTAGGGTGATGGGGATAGAGTAAGACCCTAAACCCTTGCTAGGGTGATGGGGATGAGTAAGACCCTAAACCCTTGCTATGGTGATGGGGATAGAGTAAGGCCCTAAACCCTGCTAGGGTGATGGGGATAGAGTAAGACCCTAAACCCTTGCTATGGTGATGGGGATAGAGTAAGACCCTAAACCCTTGCTAGGGTGATGGGGATAGAGTAAGACCCTAAACCCTTGCTATGGTGATGGGGATAGAGTAAGGCCCTAAACCCTGCTATGTGATGGGGATAGAGTAAGACCCTAACCCTTGTTAGGGTGATGGGGATAGAGTAAGACCTAACCCTTGCCAGGGTGATGGGGATAGAGTAAGACCCTAAACCCTTGCTATGGTGATGGGGATAGAGTAAGACCCTAACCCTTGCTATGGTGATGGGGATAGAGTAAGACCCTAAACCCTTGCTATGGTGATGGGGATAGAGTAAGACCCTAAACCCTTGCTAGGGTGATGGGGATAGAGTAAGGCCCTAAACCCTTGCTAGGGTGATGGGGATAGAGTAAGACCCTAAACCCTTGCTATGGTGATGGGGATAGAGTAAGGATCTAAACCCTTGCTATGGTGATGGGGATAGAGTAAGACCCTAAACCCTTGCTATGGTGATGGGGATAGAGTAAGACCCTAAACCCTTGCTATGGTGATGGGGATAGAGTAAGGCCTAAACCCTTGCTATGGTGATGGGGATAGAGTAAGACCCTAAACCCTTGCTATTGGTGATGGGATAGAGTAAGACCCTAAACCCTTGCTATGGTGATGGGATAGAGCAAGACCCTAAACCCTTGCTATGGTGAGGGGATAGAGTAAGACCCTAAACCCTTGCTATGGTGATGGGGATAGAGTAAGACCCTAAACCCTTGCTATGGTGAGGGGATAGAGTAAGGCCCTAAACCCTTGCTAGGGTGATGGGGATAGAGTAAGACCCTAAACCCTTGCTAGGGTGATGGGGATAGAGTAAGACCCTAAACCCTTGCTATGGTGATGGGGATAGAGTAAGACACCTAAACCCTTGCTATGGTGATGGGGATAGAGTAAGGCCCTAAACCCTTGCTATGGTGATGGGGATAGAGTAAGACCCTAAACCCTTGCTATGGTGATGGGGATAGAGTAAGGCCCTAAACCCTTGCTATGGTGATGGGGATAGACCCTAAACCCTTGCTATGGTGATGGGGATAGAGTAAGGCCCTAAACCCTTGCTAGGGTGATGGGGATAGACCCTAAACCCTTGCTATGGTGATGGGGATAGAGTAAGACCCTAAACCCTTGCTATGGTGATGGGGATAGAGTAAGACCCTAAACCCTTGCTATGGTGATGGGGATAGACCCTAAACCCTTGCTATGGTGATGGGGATAGAGTAAGACCCTAAACCCTTGATATGGTGATGGGGATAGAGTAAGGCCCTAAACCCTTGCTATGGTGATGGGGATAGAGTAAGACCCTAAACCCTTGCTATGGTGATGGGGATAGAGTAAGACCTAAACCCTTGCTATGGTGATGGGGTAGAGTAAGGCCCTAAACTTGATATGGTGGGGATGAGTAAGCCCTAAACCTTGCTATGGGGATGGGGATAGAGTAAGACCAAACCCTTGCTATGGTGATGGGATAGAGTAAGACCTAAACCCTTGATATGGTGATGGGATAGAGTAAGACCCTAACCCTTGCTATGGTGATGGGGATAGAGTAAGACCCTAAACCCTTGCTATGGTGATGGGGATAGAGTAAGACCCTAAACCCTTGCTAGGGTGATGGGGATAGAGTAAGACCCTAAACCCTGCTATGGTGATGGGGATAGAGTAAGACCCTAAACCCTTGCTATGGTGATGGGGATAGAGTAAGACCTTAAACCCTTGCTAGGGTGATGGTGATGGGGATAGAGTAAGACCCTAAACCCTTGCTAGGGTGATGGGGATAGAGTAAGACCCTAAACCCTTGCTATGGTGTTGTTGATGGGAATGGAAGAATGCTGTAAATCGTGCGGTTTGGCCTTGAGAATCAGGTTCCATCCCAGCGCTAGCCACTTTGTGTCTGTTTTAGATTCATGGGAGGGTTACACAGAGAGAGAGAGGAGGAGGAGGTACTAATTTAAACCTGGTGTTAAATAATGAATCCGATTGGTTTGATGTTAGAGGAGAATCATATTGAGAATCAAATGTTTTTGTAACAAATTGGCCTGATATGCAGCTCTTCAGATGGATTCGACAATCAGTGTTAATGAGCAATGGAACAATACTGTTTATGACCTGGTTGTTGCTGAACCAGCACCTGGTTGGTCCTGAACCAGCACCTGGTTGTTCCTGAACCAGCACCTGGTTGTTCCTGAACCAGCACCTGGTTGTTCCTGAACCAGCACCTGGTTGTTCCTGAACCAGCACCTGGTTGTTCCTGAACCAAGAGGATATAAGAGTTATAGATGCCTCAGTCTGTTGTTGTTCTGCACCAAGAGGATATAAGAGTTATAGATGCCTCAGTCTGTTGTTGTTCTGCACCAAGAGGATATAAGAGTTATAGATGCCTCAGTCTGTTGTTGTTCTGCACAAAGAGGATATAAGAGTTATAGATGCCTCAGTCTGTTGTTGTTCTGCACCAGAGGATATAAGAGTTGTTGATGCCTCAGTCTGTTGTTGTTCTGCACCAAGAGGATATAAGAGTTATAGATGCCTCAGTCTGTTGTTGTTCTGCACCAGAGAATATAAGAGTTATTGATGCCTCAGTCTGGTGTTGTTCTGCACCAGAGGATATAAGAGTTATAGATGCCTCAGTCTGTTGTTGTTCTGCACCAAGAGGATATAAGAGTTATAGATGCTCAGTCTGTTGTTGTTCTGCACCAAAGGATATAGAGTTTAGAGGCCTCAGTCTGTTGTTGTTCTGCACCAAGAGGATATAAGAGTTATTGATGCCTCAGTCTGGTGTTGTTCTGCCCAAGAGGATATAAGAGTTATAGATGCCTCAGTCTGTTGTTGTTCTGCACCAAGAGGATATAAGAGTTATTGATGCCTCAGTCTGTTGTTGTTCTGCACCAAGAGGATATAAGAGTTATAGATGCCTCAGTCTGTTGTTGTTCTGAACCAAGAGGATATAAGAGTTATAGATGCCTCAGTCTGTTGTTGTTCTGAACCAAGAGGATATAAGAGTTATAGATGCCTCAGTCTGTTGTTGTTCTGCACCAAGAGGATATAAGAGTTTAGATGCCTCAGTCTGTTGTTGTTTCTGCACCAAGAGGATATAAGAGTTATTGATGCCTCAGTCTGGTGTTGTTCTGCACCAAGAGGCTATAAGAGTTATAGATGCCTCAGTCTGTTGTTGTTCTGCACAAGAGGATATAAGAGTTATTGATGCCTCAGTCTGGTGTTGTTCTGCACCAAGAGGATATAAGAGTTATAGATGCCTCAGTCTGTTGTTGTTCTGCACCAAGAGGATATAAGAGTTATAGATGCCTCAGTCTGTTGTTGTTCTGCACCAAGAGGATATAAGAGTTATAGATGCCTCAGTCTGTTGTTGTTCTGCACCAAGAGGATATAAGAGTTATAGATGCCTCAGTCTGTTGTTGTTCTGCACCAAGAGGATATAAGAGTTATAGATGCCTCAGTCTGTTGTTTTTCTGAACCAAGAGGATATAAGAGTTATAGATGCCTCAGTCTGTTGTTGTTCTGCACCAAGAGGATATAAGAGTTATAGATGCCTCAGTCTGTTGTTTTTCTGCACCAAGAGGATATAGGAGTTATAGATGCCTCAGTCTGTGTTGTTCTGAACAAGAGGATATAAGAGTTATAGATGCCTCAGTCTGTTGTTGTTCTGAACCAAGAGGATATAAGAGTTATAGATGCCTCAGTCTGTTGTTGTTCTGCACCAAGAGGATATAAGAGTTATAGATGCCTCAGTCGTTGTGTTCGCACCAAAGGATATAAGAGTTAGATGCACCAAGAGGATATAAGAGTTGTTGATGCCTCAACCGGATGAACGGATAAGTATTGAATGTTTACTGCCTGGAATGTGTGTGTGTGTGTGTGTGTATTTATAACCTATTGTGGTCATCTCTAGGGGACAATTACACTGTCACACAGCTTTCTAAGGAGTGTGTGTGTGTGTGTGTGTGTGTGTGTGTGTGTGTGTGTGTGTGTGTGTGTGTGTGTGTGTGTGTTGTGTGTGTGTGTGTGTGTGTGTGTGTGTGTGTGTGTGTGTTAATGAAGCATTCACAGAGGACGAGACGAGGCGTAATCGCAAGAGGTGAAGTCATAATTACCCGCATTATCTGTAATCACACACCTTCACTGAGACAGGCAAGCAAGCAACGCACGGTCACATGCAACGTAGGTCACATACAACACTGGAAACAGAAAACGAAACAATATGAAACAGAATATAATTTCCTGGGATCCAAGCTGTAGGAGGAGTTTGTGTGTTTGTGTTAATGAGTCATTCACAATGGACGAGACTAGGCAAAATCACAGAGGTGAAGTCATGAGAGAGAGGAGGGAGATAGAGAGACAGAGAGAGAGAGAGAGAGAAGAGAGATGAAACAGGAGGAAGAGAGGGAGCAGGTAGAGAGAGGATGAACAAGGAGAGAAGGAGAGGGAGCAGGTAGAGAGAGAATGAACAAGGAGATAAGGAGAGGGAGCAGGTAGAGAGATAATGAACAAGAGATAAGGAGAGGGAGAAGATAGAGAGAGAATGAACAAGGAGGAAGGAGAGGACAGGTAGAGAGATAATGAACAACGAGAGGAGGAGAGGGAGCAGGTAGAGAGAGAATGAACAAAGAGAGAGGAGAGGGAGCAGGTAGAGAGAGAATGAACAAGGAGAGGAGGAGAGGGAGCAGGTAGAGAGAGAATGATCAAGGAGAGGAGGAGAGGGAGCAGGTAAGAGATAATGATCAAGGAGAGGAGGAGAGGGAGCAGGTAGAGAGATAATGAACAAGGAGAGAAGGAGAGGGAGCAGGTAGAGAGATAATGAACAAGGAGAGAAGGAGAGGGAGCAGGTAAGAGAGATGAACAAGGAGAGAAGGAGAGGGAGCAGGTAGAGAGAGAATGAACAAGGAGAGAAGGAGAGGGAGCAGGTAGAGAGAGAATGAACAAAGAGAGGAGGAGAGGGAGCAGGTAGAGAGAGAATGAACAAGGAGAGGAGGAGAGGGAGCAGGTAGAGAGAGAAGGACAAGAGAGAAGGAGAGGGAGCAGGTAGAGAGAGAATGAACAAGGAGAGGGAGCAGGTAGAGAGAGAATGAACAAGGAGAGAAGGAGAGGGAGCAGGTAGAGAGAGAATGAACAAGGAGAGGAGGAGAGGGAGCAGGTAGAGAGAGAATGAACAAGGAGAGAAGGAGAGGGAACAGG
>NW_024061530.1:372901-587901 GCF_016432855.1 Salvelinus namaycush
GCTCGTTGGTAACGGCAGGAGCAGAATGTGTGAAATGCTATCAAACACATCAAACAGATGGTTTTGACGGAGCATTTAACCTGCTCCGTTCCAGCCCTTTACTACGAGCTGTCCTCCCCTCAGCAGCCTCCGCTGCTCTCAACCAATTAAAACCAGAGCTGGGAACCAACAGTCGGAGCCGCTAGTTAGTGAGTACAGCTGATGCTGCAGTAGCCAGGGACTTTAACCCTCTAACGAGCCTCTACCCCGGGTCCGGGATCACCCCCCATCCCCCCACACACTGATTAGCATAGCTAGCATAGCTTCACAAGTAGATAGTAGCATCTAAATATCATTAAATCACAAGTCCAAGACACCAGATGAAAGATACAGATCTTGTGAATAAAGCCACCATTTCAGATTTTTAAAATGTTTTACAGGGAAGACACAATATGTAAATCTATTAGCTAAACACGTTAGCAAAATACACAATTTCTTTGTCCACCATTTTTTCTCTCCACCAGTAGCTATCACCAATTCGGCTAAACTAAGATATTGATAGCCAATAACCTATAAAAAACCTCATCAGATGACAGTCTGATAACATATTTATGGTATAGGATAGGTTTTGTTAGAAAAAAGTGCATATTTCAGGTAAAAATCACAGTTTACAATTGCACCGACCATCACAAGACGACTAGAATTACTATAGAGAGCAACGTGTATGACCAATTTACTCTTAATAAAACATTTCATAAGAATAGACAAAGCATAGCAATGGAAAGACCCAGATCTTGTGATTCCAGACAATATTTCAGATTTTCTAAGCGTTTTACAGCGAAAACACAATAAATCGATAAGTTAGCATACCACATGTGAAAACGTTACCAGAGCATCGATTCCAGCCAAAGAGCGCTATAACGTAATCACCGCCAAAATATATTAATTTTTTCACTAACCTTCTCAGAATTCTTCCGATGACACTCCTGTAACATCATTTTACAACATACATATACAGTTTGTTCGAAAAGGTGCATATTTAGCCATACAAAACCGTGGTTACACAATGAAAATACTAGGAAATCAAGCCTCAAAATGTCTGACGTCATCTTTCAGAGTGATCTAGTTTAATTGAAAGCTAATCATATACTTGACTAAAAAATACAGGGTTGACAGGAATCGAAAGACAAATTAGTTCTTAATGCAACCGCTGACTTACATTTTTAAAATTATCCTTACTTTTCAATACAGGGTTCGCCAAGTGACGCGATAACAAACAAAATGGCGAAATATGCGTTTAAAATATTTCGACAGAACAACGATTTATCATATTAAATATTGCTTACTTTGAGCTGTTCTTCCATCAGATTCTTGGGCAATGTATCCTTTCTATGTTGTAATCTTCTTTTGGTCGATAGATGTCCTCTGTCCTTCGAAATGTCCACTAACAACGACCGAGACCCCGAAACGTTCCCAAAGCTAGAAAGTGCACGACAAAGAAATTCCTCAGAATCGCACTAAACGGATATAAATTGCTATAAAACGGTTCAAATTAACTACATTATGATGTTTTTAACAACTATAACGAGTAAAAACATGACCAGAGAAATATTGCTGGCTAAACAACGATTTGGAATGAGGCAAGTCCGATGTCCTTCACGCTTCAGGCGCGCGACGAGAAAGGGAGGTACCTCCACGTTTTGTTCTTTTATAGTGGCTGTGATTGTGCAATCGACTCCATTCAAAACGTGATGACGTACAGACACCCAGAGGAAGACGTAGGCAGTGTCGGTTTCTTCATAGCATTCACTGTCACCTTAAAAACAGACTCCAGATCAGGGGTAAAAATTTCTGAAATCTGACCCCTGTCATGAAAAGTGCTGTAGATATAGTTCTGTACCACTCAGAGACAAAATTCCAACGGCTATAGAAACTAGAAAGTGTTTTCTATCCAATAATAACAATAATATGCATATTGTACGATCAAGAATTTAGCACGAGGCAGTTTAATTTGGAGACCAAAATATGCTAATGCGGAACAGCACCCCCTATAGTTCCAAGAAGTTTTAAGCTTGTTGGTGAAACCTAGCCAATTTAGCAGGTAATCTTTCAGGAATAGAATTACATTTCAGTAAAAATTGAAGTCCTCCCAATTTATTAAACACATTATTTGGAATGAAATACCATATTGAATCAGTATCGATCAAACATTTTTTCAACCAGTTTATCTTGAAAGTGTTATTTATGTCACAGAATCCAACACTTCTAGACCGCCTTCAGCTCTTTTGTTAGAAAGGACAGATTTATTTTGTTTGTGAGACTTATTTTTCCAGATGAAGTCAAGAAGGGTCTTATTGATCTCTTTACAAGTAGCTGGATTTACACATAACGATAATGAGGGGTACACAAAACCAGACAGTCCCTCTGCCTTGGACAGAAGTACTCTCCCAAGTATAGAAAGTTATCTTTGTAGCCAATTATTAAATATATTTTTAGTTCTCTTAATTTTAGGAGAGAAACCAAGACGCAGCGTAGTTCGTGTTCAACATGTTTAATAAAAGACGAATAAACGTGAACACAATACAAAATAACAAACGTGGCAAAACCGAAACAGTCCTATCTGGTGCATAGAACACAAAGACAGAAGACAACCACCCACAAACCCCAACACAAAACAAGCTACCTAAATATGGTTCCCAATCAGAGACAATGACTAACACCTGCCTCTGATTGAGAACCATATCAGGCCATACATAGAAATGGACAAACTAGACACTCAACATAGAATGCCCACCCAGCTCACGTCCTGACCAACAGTAAAACAAAGAAAACACAAAAGAACTATGGTCAGAACGTGACAAGATTTCACATTTAGAAACATTCAGCATTAATCCTGATGCAATAGAAAATGCAGTTATAGCATTAAGGGCTTGTGCGACCTGGTCTTTGTCTCTTAAGAAAAGAGTAGTATCATCAGCCAGTTGGGAAATTTTGATTTCTTTGTTAAAAATGGTTAAGCCATACAAATTTGCATCATTCAGAATATCTAGAGATAGAAGTTCCACAACCAAAATAAATAAAAATGGCGAAATTGGGCATCCCTGTCGTACACTTCTGTTGATACTAAATCTTTTGGAAGTATTAAGGTTTAGTAGCACAGAACTATTTATATCTTTGTAAAACATGCGAATTACTTTAATAAAATTTTCCCCAAATCCAAAAAGTAAAAGAGAAATTCATGTTCAATTGTGTCAAAGGCTTTACAGAAGTCCAGAAATAGGACAACCGCATCTGAGTCAATTGCATCTGAGTAATCTATAAGGTCCAAGACTAAACTAATGTTAGAGCTTATGTGACGGCCCTTCATAAATCCTGTTTGAGTCTCATTTATAATGGTATCTATTCCTTTCTTTAATCTTTTGGCATAAACCAGAGCAATCAATTTGTAATCAACATTTAATAAAGTAATTGGTCTCCAATTGTCAATGAGAGAAGGGTTTTTATCAGGCTTCGGAATCAATTAAATAAGGCCCTGTTTCATAGTGGAGACCATTTCCCCATTTTTAATGCAATCTTGAAACATATTGAAAATCGGGTCTTCTAGAAACTCCCAAAACTGTGTATAGAATTCAACTGACAGGCCATCGGGGCCAGGTGATTTCCCTTTTTTCATTGAATTCAGAGCCTCTCTAATTTCACCAATTGACACAGGTGAATCGCAAACTGAGTGGAAATCATCCTCAATTACCGGGACACAATTCTGAATGTGGCAAATGTAACTTTCACAACCATCTTCCTGAAATTGAGAGCTGTAAAGGTTTTCATAAAAGGTGTTATGCTGATTAATGCGGACCCAAAAGCGACTTAAAGAAACAGAGTCTTTATTCCAGGCAAAAACACGACAGGGCGGAACAAGGACGCAGGACAGCAAACATCAAACAAGAATCCGACAAGGACAGGAGCGGAAAACAGAGGGAGAAATAGGGACTCTAATCAGAGGGCAAAATAGGGGACAGGTGTGAAAGAGTAAATGAGGTCGTTAGGAGAATGAGAAACAGCTGGGAGCAGGAACGGAACGATAGAGAGAGAGAGCGGGAGAGGGAGAGAGGGAGGAGGAGAGAGAGAGAGAGAAAGAGGGAAAGAACCTAATAAGACCAGCAGAGGGAAGCACAGGGACAAGACATGAAAATAAATGACAAAACATGACAGTACCCCCCCACTCACCGAGCGCCTCCTGGCGCACTCGAGGAGGAACCCTGGCGGCAACGGAGGAAATCATCAATCAACGAACGGTCCAGCACGTCCCGAGATGGAACCCAACTCCTCTCCTCAGGACCGTAACCCTCCCAATCCACTAAGTACTGGTGACCACGTCCCCGAAAACGCATATCCATGATCTTCCGTACCTTGTAAATAGGTGCGCCCTCGACAAGGACGGGGGGGGGGGAGGGAAGACGAACGGGGGCGCGAAGAAAAGGCTTGACACAGGAGACATGGAAGACAGGGTGGACGCGACGAAGATGTCGCGGAAGAAGCAGTCGCACAGCGACAGGATTGACGACCTGAGAGACACGGAACGGACCAATGAACCGCGGAGTCAACTTGCGAGAAGCTGTCGTAAGGGGGAGGTTGCGAGTGGAAAGCCACACTCTCTGACCGCGACAATACCTAGGACTCCTTATCCTACGTTTATTGGCGGCTCTCACAGTCTGCGCCCTGTAACGGCAAAGTGCAGACCTGACCCTCCTCCAGGTGCGCTCACAACGTTGGACAAAAGCCTGAGCGGAGGGAACGCTGGACTCGGCGAGCTGGGACGAGAACAGAGGAGGCTGGTACCCAAGACTACTCTGAAACGGAGATAGCCCGGTAGCAGACGAAGGAAGCGAGTTATGAGCGTACTCAGCCCAGGGGAGCTGTTCTGCCCAAGACGCAGGGTTTCGAAACGAAAGGCTGCGTAATATGCGACCAATCGACTGATTGGCCCTTTCTGCTTGACCGTTAGATTGGGGATGAAACCCGGAAGAGAGACTGACGGAAGCACCGATCAAACGACAGAACTCCCTCCAAAACTGTGACGTGAATTGCGGACCTCTGTCTGAAACGGCGTCTAACGGGAGGCCATGAATTCTGAACACATTCTCAATGATGATCTGTGCCGTCTCCTTAGCGGAAGGAAGCTTAGCGAGGGGAATGAAATGTGCCGCCTTAGAGAACCTATCGATAACCGTAAGAATCACAGTCTTCCCCGCAGACGAAGGCAGACCGGTAATAAAGTCTAAGGCGATGTGAGACCATGGTCGAGAAGGAATGGGAAGCGGTCTGAGACGACCGGCAGGAGGAGAGTTACCTGACTTAGTCTGCGCGCAGTCCGAACAAGCAGCCACGAAACGGCGCGTGTCACGCTCCTGAGTAGGCCACCAAAACCGCTGGCGAATAGAAGCAAGCGTACCCCGAACGCCGGGGTGGCCAGCTAACTTGGCAGAGTGAGCCCACTGAAGAACAGCCAGACGAGTAGAGACAGGAACGAACAGAAGGTTACTAGGACAAGCGCGCGGCGACGCAGTGTGGGTGAGTGCTTGCTTTACCTGTCTCTCAATTCCCCAGACAGTCAACCCGACAACACGCCCTTCAGGGAGAATCCCCTCGGGGTCGGTAGAAGCCACAGAAGAACTAAAGAGACGAGATAAGGCATCAGGCTTGGTGTTCTTATTTCCCGGGCGATAGGAAATCACGAACTCGAAACGAGCGAAAAACAACGCCCAACGAGCTTGACGTGCATTAAGTCGTTTGGCCGAACGGATGTACTCAAGGTTCTTATGGTCAGTCCAAACGACAAAAGGGACGGTCGCCCCCTCCAACCACTGTCGCCATTCGCCTATGGCTAAGCGGATGGCGAGCAGTTCGCGGTTACCCACATCATAGTTGCGTTCCGATGGCGACAGGCGATGAGAAAAGTAAGCGCAAGGATGGACCTTATCGTCAGAATGGAAGCGCTGGGACAGAATGGCTCCCACGCCCACCTCTGAAGCGTCAACCTCGACAATGAATTGTTTAGTGACGTCAGGAGTAACAAGGATAGGGGCGGATGTAAAACGCTTCTTGAGGAGATCAAAAGCTCCCTGGGCGGAACCGGACCACTTAAAGCAAGACTTGACAGAAGTCAGAGCTGTGAGAGGGGCAGCCACTTGACCGAAATTACGAATGAAACGCCGATAGAAATTAGCGAAACCGAGAAAGCGCTGCAACTCGACACGTGACTTAGGAACGGGCCAATCGCTGACAGCCTGGACCTTAGCGGGATCCATCTGAATGCCTTCAGCGGAAATAACAGAACCGAGAAATGTGACAGAGGAGACATGAAAGGCGCACTTCTCAGCCTTCACGTAGAGACAATTCTCTAAAAGGCGCTGGAGTACACGTCGAACGTGCTGAACATGAATCTCGAGAGACGGTGAAAAAATCAGGATATCGTCAAGGTAAACGAAAACAAAGATGTTCAGCATGTCTCTCAGTACATCATTAACTAATGCCTGAAAGACAGCTGGAGCATTTGCGAGACCGAACGGCAAAACCCGGTATTCAAAATGCCCTAACGGAGTGTTAAACGCTGTCTTCCACTCGTCCCCCCCTCTGATGCGTACGAGATGGTAAGCGTTACGAAGGTCCAACTTAGTAAAGAACCTGGCTCCCTGCAAAATCTCGAAGGCTGACGACATAAGGGGAAGCGGATAACGATTCTTAACCGTTATGTCATTCAGCCCTCGATAATCCACGCAGGGGCGCAGAGTACCGTCCTTCTTCTTAACAAAGAAAAACCCCGCTCCGGCGGGAGAGGAAGAAGGCACCACGGTACCGGCGTCGAGAGAAACAGACAGATAATCCTCGAGAGCCTTACGTTCGGGAGCCGACAGAGAGTATAGTCTACCCCGAGGGGGAGTGGTCCCCGGAAGGAGATCAATACAACAATCATACGACCGGTGAGGAGGAAGGGAGCTGGCTCTGGACCGACTGAAGACCGTGCGCAGATCATGATATTCCTCCGGCACTCCTGTCAAATCACCAGGTTCCTCCTGAGTAGAGGGGACAGAAGAAACAGGAGGGATAGCAGACATTAAACACTTCACATGACAAGAAACGTTCCAGGATAGGATAGAATTACTAGTCCAATTAATAGAAGGATTATGACATACTAGCCAGGGATGACCCAAAACAACAGGTGTAAAAGGTGAACGAAAAATCAAAAATGAAATAGTCTCACTGTGATTACCAGATACTGTGAGGGTTAAAGGTAGTGTCTCACATCTGATACTGGGAAGAGGACTACCATCTAAGGCGAACATGGGCGTGGATTTCTCTAACTGTCTGAGAGGAATGTCATGTTTCCGAGCCCATGCTTCGTCCATAAAACAACCCTCAGCCCCAGAGTCTATCAAGGCACTGCAGGAAGCAGCCGAACCGGTCCAGCGTAGATGGACCGACAAGGTAGTACAGGATCTTGATGGAGAGACTTGAGTAGTAGCGCTCACCAGTAGCCCTCCGCTTACTGATGAGCTCTGGCCTTTTACTGGACATGACATGACAAAATGTCCAGCAGAACCGCAATAGAGGCAAAGGCGGTTGGTGATTCTCCGTTCCCTCTCCTTAGTCGAGATGCGAATACCTCCCAGCTGCATGGGCTCAGTCTCTGAGCCGGGGGGAGGAGATGGTTGAGATGCGGAGAGGGGAAACACCGTTAACGCGAGCTCTCCTCCACGAGCTCGGTGACGAAGATCTACCCGTCGTTCTATACGGATGGCGAGTGCAATCAAAGAGTCCACGCTGGAAGGAACCTCCCGGGAGAGAATCTCATCCTTAACCTCAGCGTGGAGTCCCTCCAGAAAACAAGCGAGCAACGCCGGCTCGTTCCAGTCACTGGAGGCAGCAAGAGTGCGAAACTCTATAGAGTAATCCGTTATGGATCGATCACCTTGACATAGGGAAGCCAGGACCCTGGAAGCCTCCTTCCCAAAAACTGAACGATCAAAAACCCGTATCATCTCCTCTTTAAAGTTCAGATAATCGATAGAACACTCAGCCCTTGCCTCCCAGATGGCTGTGCCCCACTCCCGAGCCCGACCAGTAAGGAGTGATATGACGTAAGCGATCCGAGCTCTCTCTCTAGAGTACGTGTTGGGCTGGAGAGAGAACACAATATCACACTGGGTGAGAAAGGAGCGACACTCAGTGGGCTGCCCAGAGTAACAAGGTGGGTTCCGGAGACTTGGAAGACCAGGAAGTATCTGGTGGCACGAGACGAAGACTCTGAAACTGTCCAGAGAGATCGGAGACCTGAGCGGCCAGGGTTTCAACGGCATGACGAGCAGCAAACAATTCCTGCTCGTGTCTGCCGAGCATTGCTCCCTGGAACTCGACGGCAGTGTTGAGAGAATCCATAGTCGCTGGGTCCATCTTGGTCGGATTCTTCTGTTATGCTGATTAATGCGGACCCAAAAGCGACTTAAAGAAACAGAGTCTTTATTCCAGGCAAAAACACGACAGGGCGGAACAAGGACGCAGGACAGCAAACATCAAACAAGAATCCAACAAGGACAGGAGCGGAAAACAGAGGGAGAAATAGGGACTCTAATCAGAGGGCAAAATAGGGGACAGGTGTGAAAGAGTAAATGAGGTCGTTAGGAGAATGAGAAACAGCTGGGAGCAGGAACGGAACGATAGAGAGAGAGAGCGGGAGAGGGAGAGAGGGAGGAGGAGAGAGAGAGAGAGAAAGAGGGAAAGAACCTAATAAGACCAGCAGAGGGAAGCACAGGGACAAGACATGAAAATAAATGACAAAACATGACAAAAGGAATTGACAAATGATGATATTGTAATGGGATCTTTGCATAAAACATTGTTAATTCTTCAGATAGATTATCTTTCTTTAGAAAACTGTCAAGCTTGCTCATCATCTCCTTTTCTCTATGGTTCTTTAATTGCATCAGCTCTTTGGCGCGTTTAATGGCTACCACTCTGACTTTATATTTGAAAAATTCCCATCTACTTCTTCCATGACCCAAGTCCTTTCTTGCTAAAATATCTTTAGCGAATGATTTGATGTTTTCAATGAGTATCTTTAAGAAGTGCATTGTTTCATTTCCAATATCCTCGAGTACCTTGTAAATGTAAATGTACCTTTTGATTTTTTAGTAGCTTGTAAATTCAGGGAAATCAAGTGATGATCAGAAAAGGGAGCCAACTGATGATCTACATCTATAACAAATTGTAACAAAAAAGGGGAAATTAGGAATAAATCTATTCTAGATTTACGTGACATAGTTTTGTTGGTCCAGGTATAACCCTTAGCATCCGGATTGAAATAACGCCAGGCATCCTCAACACAGAGATCCTTGCATAATGTAATAATAATGTTACTATTTTGAGGGTTTTGACTCGTTCTAGGAGGAAAACGATCAGCAGATGCATCAGGTGTTACATTAAAATCTCCTGAAATAATTAGAAAAGCCTCTGAGTATTTGTTGCTTAAATCCTGTACTTTCCTGGTAAATTTGGTAAAAAGGGTCTTATTAGGAGCATGTGAGTTATGTCCGTATACATTACAGATGATGAAAATAGCATTGTCAAGTTTAACAGTTACTATGACCCATCTGCCGTCTTGTGAAGATGTGGATTCTAGAATGTCACCTTTAAACTTGTGAATAAGTGTCAAAACACCAGCAGAGTGATTTGATCCATGACTGAAATAGGCCATATCTCCCCATTGTGATTTCCAAAATTTCAAATCACTTTCACCCGAATGAGTTTCCTGAAGAAGGACAAAATCTGCGTTACTGCGTTTACAGTATAAAAATAAAGCTTTCCTTTTTGTAGGATTTCTCAAACCCCTAGCATTCAGACTAATGATATTGAGTGAATTGAAAACGAACTCCTGCATTAAAAAAGAAAGAACACAAATTAGATAACAAGTATTAACGTGAACAATAAAACAAACGGTGAACCTTGAGAGGATTACTCCGACGGAAAACTACGCTCAGCTGAGGTAGCGGTGGTTAACAGAATAACAAATCTATTTACTTCCTTTTCTTGGCAAGTGTTCATCAGTTGTAGTTCGAACGGTACATGTATAATTGGCAGTACATTAAATGTACTCATGGTAGTACTCACAGTTCCAGTTTGGTTAATGTCAACAGAGTTACCCAGTAATCATTCTTCCTTCGATAAACGCGTGTGGGCGGCCAGTTTCTCTCTGGCAGCCTGATCCTGCGGTATCCGAGCTTCTTTGATGCGGAGTTTCTTCTGGTCCAGAAACTTGTTCCCCTTGGCCATTTTCCACATGATGTCCCTGTAATGGTGCATAGTTAAGCGCAAGGTGATATTACGAGGGGGTCCATCAGATCTTCGTTTCCCAAGTCGATGTACCACATCAATCACGTCTCTTAGCCTGTCTTTGATGCATGGTGCCACTTTTCCCAGGATATTAATGACTACTTCTCTAATATCCTCTCCCTCTACCTCTTTTACACCTTGGATTTTCAGATTCCACCTGCGAGAGTACCTTTGAAGTTCAGCTACATTCTCACACAGCTCATTATTTTTGGATTGCATTTTCTTCAGCTCATTCTCTAGGAACGTTATCTTATCCTTGTTCTCGCTCCCACTTTTGTGTAGTTGATTGACAGTTTCTGACAAATGATCGATCGTCTTTGATGTTTCTTCTGTAGCCCGCTCTACGAGGGACACTTTGGAGAGCGTGGCGTCTTGTTTAGTAGACAGGGACAGGATTGCAGGGAAAAGTTCCGACATGGAAATGTTTTCTTTTACTTTTTTCACCGGTGGATTTTTACTTGGGGTCTGAGGTAAAGAGGTTGCAAGGATTTCATCCTGGTCAGTTTTGTTCTTTCTCTTGCTTGAGTTCGCGGCTCCTTGTGTATCCATGCTGCTCTGGTTCTCGTTGTGGCTAGCTAGCATGTCAGCCGTCTTCTGCGAGAATTGGATATTTCGTCTACTTTTGTCTTTCTGTCGTGTTCTTCCCATTCAACTTGACAAAAACTAACTCTAAACTTATCCCATGTCCATAAAAAAAGTTATAGTTAGTTTCTTTCAATATTAATAGCCAATATTTGACTGTTAACCACCTAACCCTCAATATTGCTTTGAAGAGCGAGAAAACACTCCCTCTCACAGCGACGCCATCTTGGCCTCCATCCTGTATTCTGATTAAGTCAACAATACCTCTAGGCATATCTGACGTCATGTATTTGATATATTTATGTGAAGGTTAATTTCCATATTGACATCAGTTCATTGTGTTTGAGGACGGTTCACTGACGGGTTTTCAATGGATAGATTAGATTAGACTAGTTTAACAGTTACAGAGCAGCTACAGTAGCCTATCAGAACAGCTACAGTAGCCTATCAGAACAGCTACAGTAGCCTATCAGAACAGCTGCAGTAGCCTATCAGAACAGCTACAGTAGCCTATCAGAACAGTTGCAGTAGCCTATCAGAACAGCTGCAGTAGCCTATCAGAACAGCTGCAGTAGCCTATCAGAACAGCTGCAGTAGCCTATCAGAACAGCTGCAGTAGCCTATCAGAACAGCTACAGTAGCCTATCAGAACAGCTGCAGTAGCCTATCAGAACAGCTGCAGTAGCCTATCAGAACAGCTGCAGTAGCCTATCAGAACAGCTACAGTAGCCTATCAGAACAGCTGCAGTAGCCTATCAGAACAGCTGCAATAGCCTATCAGAACAGCTGCAGTAGCCTATCAGAACAGCTACAGTAGCCTATCAGAACAGCTGCAGTAGCCTATCAGAACAGCTACAGTAGCCTATCAGAACAGCTGCAGTAGCCTATCAGAACAGCTGCAGTAGCCTATCAGAACAGCTACAGTAGCCTATCAGAACAGCTGCAGTATCCTATCAGAACAGCTGCAGTAGCCTATCAGAACAGCTGCAGTAGCCTATCAGAACAGCTACAGTAGCCTATCAGAACAGCTGCAGTAGCCTATCAGAACAGCTACAGTAGCCTATCAGAACAGCTACAGTAGCCTATCAGAACAGCTACAGTATTACAGGCGCAGACCCTTAGTCAACGGACTACACATAATGGCTGAAGACAGCCAGGTAAGGTTAATTTTAGCCTACGTTTAACGAGCTTTAGAGTTTTCCTAATTCCATCTTGTTCTAATAGCAAGTCTGCCTTAAGTGCAGAAACCGTGGTTGATATTAGAAAATATGTATGATTGGAAGTTTAGGCAAGTAATTAAATTGGGTAATTGTTGTGGGATGTTAGCATACCATACTGCGCGTGTAGCATTAGTGCCATGGAGGATTGTGCAGGCCGGCAGGTTGCTACAGTTTCCTAGTAGCATGTATGCTTTAGGGATCAGATCTGGATGACTTTTTCACCTGAACTGCTCATTGGCTGTCCATAATGAGCCCAGCAAGCAGGATGTGTAGCTGGGCTCTGCAATAACTAGCTCCCAGAGCAATTACAAATAACTATTCTTGTTTTAATAGCGTCATTAGAACTAGCAACATGACAGTCAGTCACCTCAGTAGAAAGGCTATGTGTTGGATTCGTCCATGTCTTGCTAAATGACCTAGCTACCATAACAGCTGTGGAGAATTTATACTGCAGTTTTAAGGGATCTCTCTGAAGGTTTTAGATGATTCAGTGGTGCTTCGTCCTCTGGATGAAGAATCATACATCTCGGCTTGGCTTCATTGTATTATTATTTGGGAAACGTTGACATGCCATTTGTGTTGACGGATGGATGAAAATAATGTAATTATAGTATCGTTATACATAGGCTAGCAGGAAAATCCGCATGAGATACCCATAGAACTGAGCCCTGCTCCATTTCAGCACCATGCCGCGGTCTCAGGTGCTGCCCAGACTCAAAACATTTCAGCACCATGCCGCGGTCTCAGGTGCTGCCCAGACTCGAAACATTTCAGCACCATGCCGCGGTCTCAGGTGCTGCCCAGACTCGAAACATTTCAGCACCATGGCCCGGTCCCCTGACGCCTAGAAACGTGTCAGCACTATGCAGCGGACAGTAGTGCTGAAATAGTTAAAGCCCCCTAGAACGTCATTGATTTAAAATTATTGTAAGTGCAAGTGGTTATAATTTATTGCATGTCCTAGTTTTGCAGCTTTGCAACCTCAGAATTATAGCTAATGGATTGCAGTGAGTTACGTGTTTGTGCATGGTGATGAATGAGGATGCTTGATAAACCATAAATTAAATGCAACAACGTGCACTTACAAATATTTTCGTTTGGCAGAACTTTGACAAGCTATGATCTGTTTTCTAATGACATTGACAATTCATATAGACATTAGACTTAGGCCTAATTGTGACATCATGTGTGTATGACATCTTTGAAGAATGCCCTGGCTTCAGCCAATCGGAATCGAGTATTCAACAATGCTTTGGTATAATTCAAGGACGTTCATATTCACTTCAGTTGTCTGCCGATGGTTCACTGACGTTTTTTCAAAGGAAGTATTAGTATTACCTCTAAACAGCCTACAACAATAAGCTACACATCATGTCAGACGACAGCCAGGTATGGTTCATTTAGCCTATTTTGAGTTTAGAGGAGAAATTACTAACAATATAGTAGGTCACTACCACAGCAATAGGTGTCACTGGTTTGATCCATGGACTGAAATCTGACCACTATTGCCGTTTTGTTTGAAATAGGAGAGAATCATTTGTTTCATAAAGTCACAACCTAGGAGTGATATTGACCTCTCATTTATCCACCAGAACGTGAAGTGGGAGGATCATCCGGATGACCAAAATAAAGTTGTGGAGAATATGAAGGAGGAAACAGAGACACATGAGACCAACAAGGACAGGACAGGAGGCAAGGTAAGAAATATGCTGTCCTTTACACATCCTCTGCCTACTTAGGCACAGATCTAGGATTAGTTTACTATCACTAAATCCTAACCTTAAAGCATTAGGAGACACTACACTGACCTTAGATCTGCTATGAGACCTATAATCTGTTGTCATGTAGGCTAAACGTAAGTCCAGTGGCCGTGCCAAGAAGACTTCCGTGGAGGAGGACAGCAGCATTGGTGCAGGTCCGAGATTACTTCATGTTGGGTGCAGGTTGTGTTCAAATTCATCAGCACTGATCTGAGAAGATAGTATCTATATAGGTGAAAGCAATATAGTGGAGGCCCGCAGAGAGATGTGCTTTTACCTGTCCAGTGCAATCAAATCACTAAAGGTGAAGGAAATTAGGAATAAAGTTCAGATTCAACTTTAGATTTCTCTTTGCGGTTTCCCAGAGTCTTCTCAGACACCCGGGTGTGGTTTCCGGGAAAGGGGATCTATCATTGAGCAGCTGGAGAAGGAGGCTCAGAGAACTCTAATGCCTTCTCTCAAGATTGGGACATGCTGTGCCCCAATCCTCCTCTCTTTCCTGAGGAGTCTAACTGATGAGCAAGTTCCATGTCTTTTTCCAACCTCACATACAACTTATCTGAATTTATAGTCATAGTGCCCCTTCTAACCACAAATGGGATTTTAAACACTACACCTAACCCTAACATCACTGTAACCACACCCCTAACTCTTGCTGTAAATCAAGAACAAAATGACTCATGTACTTGCTAATAGCTTAATTAAATACACTTTTATTATCCCTAACATGGCTATCTAGTGACTCCACTAACTCAACACCAGTGTGCAGCTAAAATATGTTTCCTTTCTTTTCTTTGCTCTAGCCAATGGAGAGTGATTCAGCATGGCATGAAAAATAACGTAAGTCTCTCCACATAAGGTTCTGGTCAAAAGTTGTGCACTATATATATATATATAGGGAATGGTGTCATGGAATTGGTTGATTGGCAAAAACATTACTCTGTTTGTTGGTCATAGCTGACATTCGAGCAGCTCTCCGTGCTGTGTCTGAAGATTGTTAAGGTCGTGACCCAGACAGCCCTCCGCATTCTCCTACCAGCGCTAGCTCGTATCATGGGGGTGAACCTGAGGAGTGGGGCAACCTCCCCAGAATCCCAGTGCTCTCTGACAGGGTCTGAGGATTCCTTAGGCAGTCTGGATGAGAGAGAGAAAAGGCTGCTGATCAGTGAGATGAACTACTGGACTAAGGAGAGGAGGGGGAATGGCAGTGCAGGGTGCCGCCAAAAATCCACTCGCAGAACCTCATCATCATGCTGGTCGCCTAAGAGGTATGTTCACAGCAATATTTGAACTTAATAATTTCAAGACCTGACCCATACTTATCATAAATTATTAACTTGGAATTCATACCTTGTAGTTTTAAGTTCTGGTCAGAAATGTTGCCCCTGGGGGGGTGGGTCCAGGTGAAAGTAATTTTTAACTGGGTAAGCCATAAAGTAATCTATGAATAAATAGATCAGGTACATGCCTTTCAGAATTAGTCAAATTTGATGTCGTATAAACATAAAAATCTGACAAAAAATTGTGTCAGTTGGCTTTAGGCTTCTAGAACTACGATGGTATGAGAAGTAAACCATCATTGCTCTAATTTGGTTTTCAGGCTCACTAATGACTCAGATAAGATACCAGTTGGTCACATTTGCATGGCATAAGTGGTGATTGTGTGTTTATCTTCAAGGTCCCAGACCTCATTGCAGAGCTTGCCTGCAACTAGAGAGGCTCCCCTCATGGAGGAGCCTCTGAAGGCTCTTTTTGGGGTAACGGAAGAGAGCCTCCTGATATCCCTGGTTGAGGGTCACTCCAACCCCACCTCCTCCAGCTCCTCCGAGTTGAGAGAGGAGAGACAGGAGAGGAGAGACAGGTTAAAAAGGTCAGAGATGAGATCCTCCCCAGAGAGGAGAGACAGGTTAAAAAGGTCAGAGATGAGATCCTCCCCAGAAAGGAGAGACAGGTTAAAAAGGTCAGAGATGAGATCCTCCCCAGAAAGGAGAGACAGGTTAAAAAGGTCAGAGATGAGATCCTCCCCAGAAAGGAGAGACAGGTTAAAAAGGTCAGAGATGAGAACCTCCCCAGAAAGGAGAGACAGGTTAAAAAGGTCAGAGATGAGAACCTCCCCAGAGAGGAGAGACAGGTTCATCACCCCGGACATCAGCAGTGCCACTGCATTCCTACTGCAGTACTTGATGGACTCCAGCAAAGATGATGTCATGTGTTTGGTCACCATACTGGTGATACGGTTGCTATCGAAGATCAGACCCTCAGCCCTAGATGGACCCTCCCAACAGGCAGCAGACATGACAGAAACATCTCAGCAACTCATCAGACAAGTCCTGTCTGAGTTCTGTGCTGCATCCAGATTCTCCAGGACACAGGCATATTCCCAGAACCTGCACATCCACAGGGTGTTCAGAGGTGTACATAAAAACCTCCTGGAGGAGTTTGGCTCTTATAACACCCTGCAAGCAGCTATTTCCTCCCAGGACCCTGCATTTGACAGAGTCCTGGTAAAGTCCTTGACCCAGCAGCTGGTACAGGGATGCAAGGAGGCGTCAAGACCAGCTTCTACTGCAACAAACCCATCAGACCAGGCTGAGACAGAGAGGGGGGCTGAGCAGAAAGCAAGAAGGAGCTTCCTTTGCTTTTCAATGACCAAACTCAGGATCAACTTCAAGGTATAGCAGGGAGTTAGCATGTTGTTGTTGTTCCAGTTAGGTGCTGATGTTATTGATGTGGCTATGATAAGACAAATACATGCCATAAATATGTTTTATTCATCACTAAATTGTTGCCTTGGATTCAGAAGTGTTCCATTTATTTATTTATTCTCTGGACCATTTTCTTTCCCTTTCTCTGTTAGCGTTCCAAGAGAGGAAACAAAAAGGACTGCCATTCAGTCCAGGAACAGACTGAGATTCCGTACAGACTCAGTGAGCATAGCCTTGCTATTGAGAAAGGCCGCCGTAGGCAGACATGGCTCTCAAGAGAAGACAGGCTATGTGCTCACTGCCCACAAAATGAGGTGGAAACTGAGCTGCACTTCCTAACCTCCTGCCCAATGTATGACCATATTAGAGAGACATATTTCCCTCAGATTACACAGATCCACAAAGAATTCGAAAACAAATCCAATTTTGATAAACTCCCATATCTACTGGGTGAAATTCCACAGTGTGCCATCACAGCAGCAAGATTTGTGACCTGTTGCCACAAGAAAAGGGCAACCAGTGAAGAACAAACACCATTGTAAATACAACCCATATTTATGTTTATTTATTTTAACTTGTGTGCTTTAACCATTTGTACATTGTTACAACACTGCATATATATAATATGACATTTGTAATGTCTTTATTGTTTTGAAACTTCTGTATGTGTAATGTTTACTGTTCATTTTTATTGTTTATTTGACTTTTGTATATTATCTACCTCACTTGCTTTGGCAATGTTAACACATGTTTCCCATGCCAATAAAGCCCCTTGAATTGAATTGAATTGAATTGATTCCCTCTACTGATGGACATTGCATAGGTAAGGATGTTTTACAGCTCTGCTATAGCTTGTAGTTTTGTTTAGGTGTGTGTTAGAAACATAGAGTATGCCTACCAAACTCATAGCACTGTTATTTTTCGACGTTATTATACTGTATTTCTCTCTCTCTCTCTTTCTCTCTCTCTCTCTCTCGCTCTCGCTCAATTTCTCTTTCTCTCTTACCCCATCCATTTCTCTTGTGTTTCTAGCTCCAGTTGGAGAGGTTTCTCCCTCCATATCTCAGCCTATCAAAAAACGATCCTTGATTGTCAGGGTCTTTTCAGCAATGATGAAGCCATTCAGGTGCTTCACCCAGAAGAACCTGTAACTTGTTACGCTGCATGAACAACTACTTTTGGAACAGCAAGACTTTTGACAAGAGGAATTTCTGCATGTTTACCCTTTCAAAGTCTATTTGATCAAATAAATGCAAATTATTTTACAAGTGTTTTGGATGATTGGTAGCACTCAAAGCAGCTTTTCTCAGAGAAATGTGCTAGTTCCCCCTTGGTTACACATTTATTGTGCAGTTTTTGAGTTGGCAGGACTTGGGGTGGCAAGTAGCCTTGTGGTTAGAGCGTTGGGCCAGTAACCGAAAGGTTGCTAGATCAAATCCCTGAGCTGACAAGGTAAAAATCTGTCATTCTGCCCCTGAACAAGGCAGTTAACCTGCTGTCATTGTAAAGAAGAATTTGTTCTTAACTGACTTGTCTAGTAAAATATAATAACCAGAGCTTGTCTCTAATACAATAGTTGCTGCATAGACCGTCAGATAACCAGATGTTCTCTATTCATTTAGTTAGATTGATAAGAGCTTATTAGCAGCAAGGGGAAAACACATAGAGGAGAATTAGCTATCTGCAGCTAGATCAACCCTCTGAGATGTTATCTGTATGTTGAATATATAAGGTCCAGCAGTTGACAGTGTATGTCAGAGAAAAAATCAAGCCATGAGGTCGAAGGAATTGTCCGTAGAAACATGGTTGTGTCAAGGCACAGATCTGGTGAAGGGTACCAAAACATTTCTGCAATATTGAAGGTCCCCAAGAACACAGTAGCCTCCATCATTCTTAAACAGAAGAAGTTTGGAACCACCAAGACTCTTCCTAGAGCTGAACTGAGCAATCGTGGGAGAAGGGCTTTGGTCAATTCAAAAATGCTCTATTCTGAGAACTACTTTTAATCACAGAGTGGAAAACATAGAACCATACTGTGTGAATCACAATTATGGGTGTATTCTGGAATAAGACAAACCTATAAATAGAGTTGGAGTCTGAGTGTTTGTGCACACAGCCACCTCTTTAACCACTCTTCAAAATATTTGTCAGCCTTTGAGATGGAGAGGCAGGAGAATGAGTGACAGAACAAGAGTCTAATAAAAGCATGGCTTCTCTCCCACTCCTGCTCACAGCAGCAGTGCAGTGGAGTAGCTTCAACAGCCATAGGCCCAGGGATTTCACATCACATTCCATGATGCAATGCAGAATACGGCTTCACACAGAACAATCACCAAACCCATAAGATAACACTTCACACAGCACAGCCAAACATCATGTATCACATGAAGGGGCATGTGTGTTCTCCGGACGTGATACCTTGTCACGGACCTGCTGTTTCGATCTTCGCTCTCTCTCCCTCTCCCCCACCTCTTTCTCTCTCTCCCTCTCTCTCTCTAGAACACCTGCTGTCTCGACCTCTGAATGTTCGGCTATGAAAAGCCAACTGACATTTACTCCCGAGGTGCTGACCTGTTGCACCCTCTATAACCACATTATTTTTGACCCTGCTGGTCATCTATGAAGAACTTTGAACTACAGTACTTGAAGAACAATCTGGCCTTAATGGCCATGTACGCTTATAATCTCCACCGGCACAGCCAGAAGAGGACTAGCCACCCCTCAGAGCCTGGTTCCTCTCTAGGTTTTGTTAGGGTTGCGTCAATTCAATCCGGTATAAGGATAAGTATGACAATGAGTCACCGATTGTTTGCTATGTATTTTTTATTAACTAAGCAATAAATGGTAAATGCAATTTTCGTATATACGGGTTCAATGTATCATCACGCAGAATAAGACAGAGAACTGACTTGTTCCTGACAAAGACATTATAATATACTCTGACAGAGTTAGTTCCTGCTTCCGAGCCGGCCTGTCACAGAGTAGAGACTGGGCGTGGTTTAGACTCACCCAGTCTATCGCCGGCGCTCAGGCTAGTCCTAGCCTCTTGGCGCTCTTTGGTGTCCCAGCGCTGTTGCTGTGTAGATTACGCTCCCTCACTCCAGAGGCTGAGGTCAGACAGCTCTGCAACATTGTCTGAGCTATTTGGACCTTCATACAAAGCACACTGTTCTCGCTTAAGGCTAACCACAGCTTCCCAGCACACTTATCTGGGGCTAACTGTTACTTCCAGCACACACACACACAGACACCCAGGCGCCCAGGCCAACAGTTGCTAATATTCAATCACATGTGATATAGTATTGGGTTATAGTGCATAACTCAGAACCTCACAGCACACACATCCAAAAATGCTTGTCTATCACTCCAAAAATGTGAACAATAAACTTGGTATATTATGTAATCTGCTTTTAAATTTTATACAGGCTGAATCAAAATTCTATCTTAGATTCCACACAAAGGGGGCATCATTATGTCGTGTCTTTGGCTATGCCAGATTAATTGCTATGACATGCTATTCTATAAAATAATTTCTCCGTAATTAATATTACCTGATTGAACTAAACATGTAAATGTAATTAACTAGAGAGTCGGGCACCACGAAATAATATTTATAGAGCTGTTATCTTCCGAATAAACTCTTAAAGATTTAGTAATATTTTACATCAATAGCAGTCAATATTAATCGTCAGCTTATTCAGTCTCATCTGAAAGTTGTAAATCCTTGGTTACCTGCAAGAATCCTGGCTATCAAGTTGAATCAGCAATACAAAATTGGGTTTAATTATTTATTTACTAAATACCTAACTAATCACACAGAATCACACATACACAATTAAATCATAACTTGATTACAAATTGCAGTCATAAAGGAAAACGTCCCTAGCGGGCGGAACAGATATGACAGCTTGTTACACAAAGGAAAGGGCTGGATTTTAGTGAAAGAACGGGAGACTGGAACAGAGGCGAAGCTGTGCTATCGTAAATACAGTATCTTATGCATTCTAAATTACCGCCCATTTGGAAAAGGAAAATGCAATAAATATTTACTCTGAGCTGCGCTTCAGTAGGTTGGTGGTAGATGGAAGACCGTGTTGCCAAACCGAGTCCTCTGTCCTTTGAAGAATGTCTCTGGTGGTCACTGTCATAGTAACGTCGTTGTGTAGTAGACGGGATACTCTGACTGTCCTTCCTAACCTGCGCTTGTAGCAGCTGTTGCTAACTCAACGGCTAGGAGGTATCACTTCTGTAGTGAATACGAGTTCAAAGTTCATACCATTCACAACCAAAGTCCATGCTGATGTTGGCTTAGTTCTGTAGTTATTATCTGAACTATTCTGACATCGGATCGTCATCCTAATGTACCCGGAACAGAAGGTTATATTTTTGTCAATGGCTTTATATAGTGGAGGGAGAGGGGTGTGTCTGAAAAGTTTATTACCCATGTCTCTTCACATGGGCGGGCCACTGGTTGAGCAGAGGCCCAAACTTATGAAAACCCAAATCTCTCATTTGGAAGCTAAAATTACATTTAATCTCTTTACAAATAATTTAATATTCAAACATTTGAATTAAACAACAATTCCATGTGAATCCGATACCTCTGATGTTTAGACTTTCCACAGTAGAGTTTATGTCATTGTATCATTGATGAGAATGTGTCAGAGGGCAACCGAACTGACATAATATACCTTAAGTACCACCGCATATGTTCAGTTGGTCGGATTACCAGAATATAGTTCATTTCCCCCCAACTTCTGATGTTCCCAGAATCTCTATGTTAACCAAGGGGTTTTCTTATGTCACATCAGTAGGGAAGAGGAACGGGGGAGGGGGGAAAGAGGTATTTATGACTGTCATAAACCTACCCCCAGGCCAACGTCATGACACTGTACTGTCATATTGTGATCAGTAATAAAACATTTCCACCTCTCTTCTTCCATCTATTATTGTACTGTCATATTGTGATCAGTATTAAAACATTTCCACCTCTCTTCTTCCATCTATTACTGTACTGTCATATTCTGATCAATATTAAAACATTTCCACCTCTCTTCTTCCATCTATTACTGTACTGTCATATTGTGATCAATATTAAAACAATTCTACCTCTCTTCTTCCATCTATTACTGTACTGTCATATTGTGATCAATATTAAAACAATTCTACCTCTCTTCTTCCATCTATTACTGTACTGTCATATTGTGATCAATATTAAAACATTTCCACCTCTCTTCTTCCATCTATTACTGTACTGTCATATTGTGATCAATATTAAAACATTTCCACCTCTCTTCTTCATCTATTACTGTACTGCCATATTGTGATCAATATTAAAACATTTCCACCTCTCTTCTTCCATCTATTACTGTACTGCCATATTGTGATCAATATTAAAACATTTCCACCTCTCTTCTTCCATCTATTACTGTACTGTCATATTGTGATCAATATTAAAACATTTCCACCTCTCTTCTTCCATCTATTACTGTACTGTCATATTGTGATCAATATTAAAACATTTCCACCTCTCTTCTTCCATCTATTACTGTACTGTCATATTGTGATCAGTATTAAAACATTTCCACCTCTCTTCTTCCATCTATTACTGTACTGTCATATTGTGATCAATATTAAAACATTTCCACCTCTATTCTTCCATCTATTACTGTACTGTCATATTGTGATCAGTATTAAAACATTTCCACCTCTCTTCTTCCATCTGGTTGATGATCCTTTATTAGTCACATGTACATTTCATTCAGCTGAATTGAGTTTACACAGAAACAAGATTGTTGTGTCAAGAATTTGACAAATAAACATTCTACAATATTTACAAACACCAAGTAGCCCAATAACAACAAGATCAATGATTTCTAAATGAAACCAGTTTCTACAACACAGTGAGGTGATTCATTATATTAATGAAACCAGTTTCTACAACACAGTGTGGTGATTCATTATATTAATGAAACCAGTTTCTACAACACAGTGTGGTGATTCATTATATTAATGAAACCAGTTTCTACAACACAGTGAGGTGATTCATTATATTAATGAAACCAGTTTTAACAACACAGTGAGGTGATTCATTATATTAATGAAACCAGTTTCTACAACACAGTGTGGTGATTCATTATATTAATGAAACCAGTTTTAACAACACAGTGTGGTGATTCATTATATTAATGAAACCAGTTTCTACAACACAGTGAGGTGATTCATTATATTAATGAAACCAGTTTCTACAACACAGTGAGGTGATTCATTATATTAATGAAACCAGTTTCTACAACACAGTGTGGTGATTCATTATATTAATGAAACCAGTTTTAACAACACAGTGAGGTGATTCATTATATTAATGAAACCAGTTTCTACAACACAGTGTGGTGATTCATTATATTAATGAAACCAGTTTTAACAACACAGTGAGGTGATTCATTATATTAATGAAACCAGTTTCTACAACACAGTGAGGTGATTCATTATATTAATGAAACCAGTTTCTACAACACAGTGAGGTGATTCATTATATTAATGAAACCAGTTTTAACAACACAGTGTGGTGATTCATTATATTAATGACTATTAACTTAGGTGGTGTATAACCGTGAATATTTAGATATAATAATCACATAATAATCACATTTTAACTCATAACTAGAGAGATATTCTACATTGTTGCTCCAGTGTGTCTCACTGAACATGACCCTGATTAGAGTGAAACATCATGTTGTGTTTGACACAGGAACCACCTGACACAGGGACACTGAGACGCCAGAACCCCAAAGATGAAACCCTGGATAGAGGGGCTCAGTGAATGTGGAGGTGAATGTGATCAGGTGGGTCAGTGTGTCAGAGGAGGCTCTATAGAAGGACAGAGTGCCGGCTGGCCAGTCCAGAAACACTCCTACTCTGTGGGAGCTGGAGGGGCGGACGTCTATGGTAGTGGGAATCTTATTGTGCCAGGCTCTGTAGCGGTTGTCAGAGCAGCGCAGACTCCAGGATTTGTCATTCCATCCAAGCCAACAGTCATCACCCCCTTCTCTCCTGCTGATTCCTTTATATGTCACTCCTATATCAGCCTCTCCCCCACTCCACTCTGCCTCCCAGTAACAGCGCCCAGTCAGACTCTCTCTACACAGCACCTCCCCACAGTGCTCAAATCTCTCTGGGTGATCAGGATACGGATGGTACTTTCCCATATGTGTCACCGTTTTGTTACCATCAGACAGAAAGCTGTATCTGAATACTGTGTTTGGGTCCAGTGTGAGATCACAGGCATCTGATGGATGAAACCAGACACAATATTAGAAATCATCATCATTCACATTAGAATGTTAACTCACTTTTCACTAATTCATTTAATGTAGATGTTTCTAGGTATCAAAAGGAGAAGTTAAGGTAACTTGAGACTTGTTGAATGATCATATGTTAAACTGTATGGTAATATAAAACACACTTATTCCCATTAATCACACACACACACACACACACACACACACACACACACACACACACACACACACACACACACACACACACACACACACACACACACACACACACAGTCAAAGCAACTCTTTGAAAACTTTGGTGTCCCTGATTTCTGCTTCTGTAGAACTACAGCTGATATTTAATATGACCAAGTCAGTAATGATGGTGGTCTTTGACTTTGACTTAACTTGAATTAAGACTTATTCTTAGTCATATTCTTCACAGCAGTCAACACTCACATTTTCTAAGCCCAGGTTTCATTGTGTACTCTCCACCATGTTCCACACTGTAGCGGTAAGCAGAAGAACAGACAGTCATTGAGTGATACACCTGAACTAACACACACACACACAAACACACACCTTTGTCCAAGTGGTGGTCAGAATGTTTGTCTTAACTAGCCTGATAAGTCCAACATGTCTGATATGAACATGGACATAAACCCTCTACATACTTGAGTTTCTCCAGTCTGCATGTTTCATATTAGACGACAGAATGTCACCTTTGAGGGTATTCATACATATCATATCTGTTTAACCATTTAGAAATGAAAGCACTTTAAGTAGTTCTCCCATTTGAACGAGTCATAATTATTTGGACAAATTCACTTATATTGTATTAAAGTAGTCATAAGTTTAGTATTTGGTCCCATATTCCATTCCTGCAGTGATTACATCATGTTTCTGATACTACTAACTTGTTGAATGTATTTGCAGTTTTGTCTTGGTTGTGTTTTGGATGATGTTTTTCCTCATAGAAACTGAATGGTGAATAATGTCCTGTCATTTTGGAGTCACTTCACTTGTATTGTCAGTAAGAATAGAAGATGTTTCTGAACACTTCTACATTCATGTGGATGCTACCATGATTATGAATAATCATGAATGAATAGGGAATAATGATGAATGAGAAAGTTACAGAGGCACAAAGATCAGACCCCCTCTGTTATTGGTAATGGTGAGAGGTTAGCATGTTTTGTTGTAGCCTCTGTAACTTCCTCATTCATAACTCAGGGCTAGAGACTATAAGGAGTACCAGTACTGAGTCAATGTGCAGGGGTACCAGGTAGTTGAGGTAATTGAGGTAATATGTACATGTAGGTAGGGGTAAAAGTGACTAGACAATCAGGATAGAGATTACATCTCCTCATCCAGGGAGTGCACATACACAATGTTGGTAAATTAGCTTTTAATTCTGAAAGACATTATGAAAGAGATTGGTGTGTTTTTTCACTATCTAATCATGGGGTTCAATGAGAGACACTTGATGGTTTCATTTCAGAGAGACACAATCATGTTTTTTTTCTCCAAAATGCTGTATATCTGCCTCACTCTCAGAGAAATCAGTAGTACTGCTAGGTTTTACACAGTAATAATATATATCTGCCTCACTCTCAGAGAAATCAGTAGTACTGATAGGTTTTACACAGTAATAATATATATCTGCCTCACTCTCAGAGAAATCAGTAGTACTGCTAGGTTTTACACAGTAATAATATATATCTGCCTCACTCTCAGAGAAATCAGTAGTACTGCTAGGTTTTACACAGTAATAATATATATCTGCCTCACTCTCAGAGAAATCAGTAGTACTGATAGGTTTTACACAGTAATAATATATATCTGCCTCACTCTCAGAGAAATCAGTAGTACTGCTAGGTTTTACACAGTAATAATATATATCTGCCTCACTCTCAGAGAAATCAGTAGTACTGCTAGGTTTTACACAGTAATAATATATATCTGCCTCACTCTCAGAGAAATCAGTAGTACTGCTAGGTTTTACACAGTAATAATATATATCTGCCTCACTCTCAGAGAAATCAGTAGTACTGCTAGGTTTTATACAGTAATAATATATATCTGCCTCACTCTCAGAGAAATCAGTAGTACTGCTAGGTTTTACACAGTAATAATATATATCTGCCTCACTCTCAGAGAAATCAGTAGTACTGCTAGGTTTTACACAGTAATAATATATATCTGCCTCACTCTCAGAGAAATCAGTAGTACTGCTAGGTTTTATACAGTAATAATATATATCTGCCTCACTCTCAGAGAAATCAGTAGTACTGCTAGGTTTTATACAGTAATAATATATATCTGCCTCACTCTCAGAGAAATCAGTAGTATTGCTAGGTTTTACACAGTAATAATATATATCTGCCTCACTCTCAGAGAAATCAGTAGTACTGCTAGGTTTTACACAGTAATAATATATATCTGCCTCACTCTCAGAGAAATCAGTAGTACTGCTAGGTTTTATACAGTAATAATATATATCTGCCTCACTCTCAGAGAAATCAGTAGTACTGCTAGGTTTTATACAGTCAAATGTGACCGATGGGCTCGATTCGGTCTTATGTCGCAAAATATGTCGTAAAACGTCTGGTGAAGATGGTGGAGGAGCTTTTCAAATACAGTTGATGTCGGAAGTTTCATACACCTTGGCCAAATACACTTAAACTCAGTTTTTCAGAATTACGGACATTTAATCCTAGTAACAATTCCCTGTCTAAGGTCAGTAAGGATCACCACTTTATTTTAATAAAGTGAAATGTCAGAATAATAGTAGAGATAATGATTTATTTCAGATTTTCTTTCTTTCATCAAATTCCCAGTGGGTCATAAGTTTACATACACTCAATTAGTATTTGGTAGCATTGACTTTAAATTGTTTAACTTGGGTCAAACGTTTCGGGTAGCCTTCCACAAGCTTCCCACAATAAGTTGGGTGAATTTTGCCCATTCCTCCTGACAGAGCTGGTGTAACTGAGTCAGGTTCGTAGGCCTCCTTGCTAGCACACACTGTTTCAGTTCTGCTTGGATACGGCTGCGCTCAGCGTATCCTGCCTTGGCTAATCGCGCTGTTAAGACACTGATGCCCTTTGCAATCGCGTACCTATGACAGAGTGGATTCTTGGCCCTCACTAGCATGAAAACGAAATACAGGCAGAGACTATGTGTGGAAAATGATTTAAGACTGAGACTCTCTCCAATACAACACAACATTGCAGAGTTATGTGCATCATTTCAAGCACACCCTTCTCATTAACCTGTTGTGAGTTATTCAACATTTTTGATGAACAAATAAGGTTATATATGTAAGATGGGTAAATAAAGAGCACACTCATTGATTATTATTATATTATTATTTGTGCCCTGGTCCTATTTTTTTATTTTTTTATTTATTTATTTTTTACCTTTATTTTACTAGGCAAGTCAGTTAAGAACAAATTCTTATTTTCAATGACGGCCTAGGAACAGTGGGTTAACTGCCTGTTCAGGGGCAGAACGGGGCAGAACTATAAGAGCTCTTTGTCACTTCCCATGAGTCAGGTTGAGATAAAAACTCACACTCATTCTTATGTTTAATAAATGTATAGAATAGTGTGTTGTGGCAGGCTTACAATGATGGCAAAACACAACATTTGAGAGTGCGCTGACCCTGGTGCTAGAGGGGGTACAGCTGGAGTGTGCTGACCCTGGTGCTAGAGGGGGTACGCAGCTGGAGGTTGAATGTTTGAAGGGGTACGGGACTATAAAACATTTGGGAACCACTGCCATAGACAAAAACATTCATTTGGACTATTAAAAGGGCCAGGATGAACCATGTCCTAAGTAGTTAAGAGTTAACAGCAGGTGTCTTGATAATACTATAGAATAATGCAGGGAGTCAGTGGTTCCTGCGCCATGTAATTGCTTTGTAGTAGTTAAAATAATGTTTTACATTTCTATATGATCAATCCATAAATAATATAGACCTACATGCAACAGTATGTCTATTTTGACAATGATTTATGTATAATAATTATCTATAATAAGTATTGGTGATGCAATAGCCTAGTTCTATAGCCTAGTCTGGCAGTTACCCAGATCTCTCTTGTGATGCTGCTGCTGATGACAACGGCATGCAACATGTTATTCTACAACATAATAATGATGTCTACATGGCAAATTAACTCATGCTTATTTCTGAAGATTAACTGTGGCCGAAAGGTGGCTGGTTTGAATTCCTTGCCAGGCACAGGAAAAAATGGGCAGAATTGATATGACCACTGGAGGGCTGCTGGGTTCACATCTTCAAAACATTCACCTTTCGTTGGTCCCTTGAGCAAGGCCCTTAAACAACATTCTCTCCGTCCATGGGAGCTGCACTGCAGCTTGAATGACTCCATTTTGTTGCTCCCAGCCTACAGACAGAAACTAAAACAGGAAGCTCCCGCGCTCAGGTCTGTTCAACGCTGGTCCGACCAATCGGATTCCACCCTTCAAGATTGCTTCGATCACGTGGACTGGGATATGTTCCACATTGCGGCGAACAACAACATTGATGAATACGCTGATTCGTCTCAACTGTATGTGTGAGGTAGGCTGTTTGGGGGATTGAGAACGGAGCTGAAGACACATTGCTGTTGTTCGTTGTAACTAATTGTATTATACTGTAAAAAAGTCAGAGTTGACGTGTTCCATCATTCAAACAAAGAGATGCCTCCCTGGCCACCAGTGTGTTTGCATATAATGAAGATCAATTGTACCCCCCATTACATTTTGAATAGATAGTACTCAGACATCTGTTTACAGTAAAGACTATTACCCTGTGGGTAGATAGTACTCAGACATCTGTTTACAGTAAAGACTATTACCCTGTGGATAAATAGTACTCAGACATCTGTTTACAGTAAAGACTATTACCATGTGGATAGATAGTACTCAGACATCTGTTTACAGTAAAGACTATTACCCTGTGGGTACATAGTACTCAGACATCTATAGTGTTTACAGTAAAGACTATTACCCTGTGGATAGATAGTACTCAGACATCTGTTTACAGTAAAGACTATTACCCTGTGGGTAGATAGTACTCAGACATCTGTTTACAGTAAAGACTGTTACCCTGTGGATAAATAGTACTCAGACATCTGTTTACAGTAAAGACTATTACCCTGTGGATAGATAGTACTCAGACATCTGTTTACAGTAAAGACTATTACCCTGTGGATAGATAGTACTCAGACATCTATAGTGTTTACAGTAAAGACTATTACCCTGTGGGTACATAGTACTCAGACATCTGTTTACAGTAAAGACTATTACCCTGTGGGTAGATAGTACTCAGACATCTGTTTACAGTAAAGACTATTACCCTGTGGATAGATAGTACTCAGACATCTGTTTACAGTAAAGACTATTACCCTGTGGGTAGATAGTACTCAGACATCAATAGTGTTTACAGTAAAGACTATTACCCTGTGGGTACATAGTACTCAGACATCTACAGTGTTTACAGTAAAGACTATTACCCTGTGAATAGATAGTACTCAGACATCAATAGTGTTTACAGTAAAGACTATTACCCTGTGGGTACATAGTACTCAGACATCTACAGTGTTTACAGTAAAGACTATTACCCTGTGGGTAGATAGTACTCAGACATCAATAGTGTTTACAGTAAAGACTATTACCCTGTGGGTACATAGTACTCAGACATCTACAGTGTTTACAGTAAAGACTATTACCCTGTGGGTAGATAGTACTCAGACATCAATAGGGTTTACAGTAAAGACTATTACCCTGTGAATAGATAGTACTCAGACATCTACAGTGTTTACAGTAAAGACTATTACCATGTGGATAAATAGTACTCAGACATCTGTTTACAGTAAAGACTATTACCCTGTGGGTAGATAGTACTCAGACATCTGTTTACAGTAAAGACTATTACCCTGTGGGTAGATAGTACTCAGACATCTGTTTACAGTAAAGACTATTACCCTGTGGGTAGATAGTACTCAGACATCTGTTTACAGTAAAGACTATTACCCTGTGGGTAGATAGTACTCAGACATCTGTTTACAGTAAAGACTATTACCCTGTGGGTAGATAGTACTCAGACATCTGTTTACAGTAAAGACTATTACCCTGTGGGTAGATAGTACTCAGACATCTGTTTACAGTAAAGACTATTACCCTGTGGGTAGATAGTACTCAGACATCTGTTTACAGTAAAGACTATTACCCTGTGGGTAGATAGTACTCAGACATCTGTTTACAGTAAAGACTATTACCCTGTGGGTAGATAGTACTCAGACATCTGTTTACAGTAAAGACTATTACCCTGTGGGTAGATAGTACTCAGACATCTGTTTACAGTAAAGACTATTACCCTGTGGGTAGATAGTACTCAGACATCTGTTTACAGTAAAGACTATTACCCTGTGGATAAATAGTACTCAGACATCTGTTTACAGTAAAGACTATTACCCTGTGGATAGATAGTACTCAGACATCTGTTTACAGTAAAGACTATTACCATGTGGATAGATAGTACTCAGACATCTGTTTACAGTAAAGACTATTACCGATCATGACCTGTTTTAATCCCACCCCTCTGCTATTCTCAGCCCACCTATCTCCATAGACCATGATCTGTTTTAATCCCACCCCTCTGCTATTCTCAGCCCAGCCCACCTATCTCCGTAGACCATGATCTGTTTTAATCCCACCCCTCTGCTATTCCCAGCCCACCTATCTCCATAGACCATGATCTGTTTTAATCCCACCCCTCTGCTATTATCAGCCCAGCCCACCTATCTCCGTAGACCATGATCTGTTTTAATCCCACCCCTCTGCTATTCCCAGCCCACCTATCTCCATAGACCATGATCTGTTTTAATCCCACCCCTCTGCTATTCCCAGCCCACCTATCTCCATAGACCATGATCTGTTTTAATCCCACCCCTCTGCTATTCCCAGCCCACCTATCTCCGTAGACCATGATCTGTTTTAATCCCACCCCTCTGCTATTCTCAGCCCACCTATCTCCGTAGACCATCCTCTTTTTGTTTCCACATATATTTTTTAACTGTGATGTCTTACATTATTTTTTAAGCTTTCTAGTCTCATAGGATTGACTGACTATGGCTTTCCAAATCCCCCAGCAGTGCTATTTCTAAGAATAATTGTAAATTAATATTGTACATTTTCAACCATTCCTACTTTCCTATATATTATATTCTTAGCTAAAAATATTACTATTTAAAAGTAGTAGCCATAATTCTTAAATGGCACCATGCATGGTTCTATATGGAACCATTTTGGTTGGGGCAGCAGGTTGGTTAGAGCATTGGGCCAGTAACTGAAAGGTTGCTAGATCAAATCCCTGAGCTGACAATGGAAAAACCTGTTGTTCTGCCCCTGAGCAAGGCAGTTAACCCACTGTTCTCCGGTAGGCTGTCATTGAAAATAAGAATTTGTTCTTAACTGACTCGAAAAAATATGTGAAGAAGAACCTCTAGAGATCTGATCAACAGGGTTCTATATATATACAACTTTTAGTGGTTCCGTATATTAAGCAAAATAGAACCCGTTTTGGTTTAAACAGGAGTGAAGAATGTGTTGATATAACGCCAATATCAAAATTCAGCTTATAACAACGATTAGAATTAGTCAAAACAACAAGGTAATGCCAATATATTAGGCAATAATTAAGAGGAGGCAAAATGATTGTGTCATTCAAAACTTCTATAGATGTGTGTGTGTGTGTGTGTGTGTGTGTGTGTGTGTGTGTGTGTGTGTGTGTGTGTGTGTGTGTGTGTGTACAGTAAAGGTGTGTGTGTGTGTGTGTGTGTGTGTGTGTGTGTGTGTGTGTGTGTGTGTGTGTGTGTGTGTGTGTGTGTGTGTGTGTGTGTGTGTGTGTGTGTGTGTGTGTGTAATTCAAAAATGTATGAATTTAAATCTTAGAACAACAATATTTTACAGACACATGAAGGTTCCCATCAGCAATCATTTCTGATGAAAAATAACTAATGTGAAAAATGGTGGATATAACATTTTAGAAACAAACTTTATAAATTCTTAAACAATATTGTCAGCTCACCTCTTAGTTTTGGTGTCAAGTTCCCCAGAGAGACTCATTTTAGAGGCAGGGCCCCCCTCCTCTCTCTCCCCAGAGAGACTCATTTTAGAGGCAGGGCCCCCCTCCTCTCTCTCCCCAGAGAGATTCATTTTAGAGGCAGGGCCCCCCTCCTCTCTCTTCCCAGAGAGACTCATTTTCGAGCACTGACCCCTAAACAGAGATCCAACATGTTGGTTGTGGTTAATACAGTGACAACTAATTATTGAAGGTCAAATGTTCTATTAATTATCTCTTAGAAATAAAACATTTACTAACAGACTCATCCAAACAGTCAGGTGATTTAATGCATCACATCAACATGTAGTTGTGATTGATATTTTTCACCTTTTATCCATCGAGTGGAACTAATAATAATAATAATAACAATAATAATAATAATATAATATTAATAATACAACTATAATATATAGAATATAATATTCATAATAATAATGTCTCACTTTCTCTTTTAATAATGTCTCTCATTCTAGTGTGTTGCTTTGTTCAACAGGTCTGATATTATTCTGCTGTTACTGAATTCAGTTCATAATAACAATGTTAAGTATGTTCAGTGGTTTCATACCAAACTACACAGGAAGCAGGAGATCATTGTAATTTAGAAAACAACAAATGTTCTGATATTCTGAAAGATGATTTACAACTATGATACATTAACATTTTTAAAAATGGTAAAATAACCACGATATACAAATCGTATAATACGATATAGGAACAACATGTTATTGAAATTGACTTGCCTACGCCCAGTTAGCGCCATTTTGTATGATTGAACTGTCACGTAGCTGTCCCAGGTGAAATGGACTGTTAGATCCGAGTGTTTTCCTGTCATTCACTATACTAAAATAAAACCATACATTTAATGTCTCTACACACTTTACAATAATCCCTGGGAAGATTCTTACCTTGTAGCCTGAATTCACAACCAGAACATGTTAAGTCATTGAGATATTTTCCGTTGTGCTGAGAGAGCAGCTTCCTGATGACAAGTGTCTCTGTATCTGTGTTCTAGGTACAGTTGATCTTTGGATGCAATAATATCTGGTCAAAGTCTAGTGACACAACACCATAGTATATCATAAACATAACAGCAGTTTAACCTTTGGCCAGTAAAGGACATGGAATACTATAAAACAGGGTTCGTCAACTAGGTTGGGCTTCAGGACAATTTATTTTCTGAGTTAAAGTAGGCGGGCCAGAACATAATTAGCATATCATATTAGCACAAGTAATAGGCTACACTACAAAATGAACAACATGTTTCACACATTTGATTAGTACATAATACATTCAGTTACAATAAAATAATTTTGATCTTATTAAGTTCATGTTTGCATTGAAAATGTCACTGTTTGTAAATAATTCAATCTCAGACGGCATTATGAATCTAAGCATGGTACTTTCAAAGTGGCCTTCCCGCCCCAGACAGAGGCCTTCCCGCCCCAGACAGAGGCCTTCCCGCCCCAGACAGAGGCCTTCCCGCCCCAGACAGAGGCCAGATACAGAAAAATTGAAGCATTAACTACAAGCTACAAACACGGCAGTAGAATCCTCCTTCGTGGCCTGACCCAACAACAGAAGGTCACACGGCAGTAGAATCCTCCTTCGTGGCCTGACCCAACAACAGAAGGTCACACGGCAGTAGAATCCTCCTTCGTGGCCTGACCCAACAACAGAAGGTCACACGGCAGTAGAATCCTCCTTCGTGGCCTGACCCAACAACAGAAGGTCACACGGCAGTAGAATCCTCCTTCGTGGCCTGACCCAACAACAGAAGGTCACACGGCAGTAGAATCCTCCTTCGAGGCCTGACCCAACAACAGAAGGTCACACGGCAGTAGAATCCTCATTCGTGGCCTGACCCAACAACAGAAGGTCTAACGGCAGTAGAATCCTCCCTCGTGGCCTGACCCAACAACAGAAGGTCACACGGCAGCAGAATCCTCCTTCGTGGTCTGACCCAACAACAGAAGGTCACATGGCAGTAGAATCCTCCTTCGTGGCCTGACCCAACAACAGAAGGTCACACGGCAGTAGAATCCTCCTTCGTGGCCTGACCCAACAACAGAAGGTCACACGGCAGTAGAATCCTCCTTCGTGGCCTGACCCAACAACAGAAGGTCACACGGCAGTAGAATCCTCCTTCGTGGCCTGACCCAACAACAGAAGGTCACATGGCAGTAGAATCCTACTTCGTGGCCTGACCCAACAACAGAAGGTCACACGGCAGTAGAATCCTCCTTCGTGGCCTGACCCAACAACAGAAGGTCACACGGCAGTAGAATCCTCCTTCGTGGCCTGACCCAACAACAGAAGGTCACACGTCAGTAGAATCCTCCTTCGTGGCCTGACCCAACAACAGAAGGTCACACGGCAGTAGAATCCTCCTTCGTGGCCTGACCCAACAACAGAAGGTCACACGGCAGTAGAATCCTCCTTCGTGGCCTGACCCAACAACAGAAGGTCACACGGCAGTAGAATCCTCCTTCGTGGCCTGACCCAACAACAGAAGGTCACACGGCAGTAGAATCCTCCTTCGTGGCCTGACCCAACAACAGAAGGTCACACGGCAGTAGGATCCTCCTTCGTGGCCTGACCCAACAACAGAAGGTCACACGGCAGTAGAATCCTCCTTCGTGGCCTGACCCAACAACAGAAGGTCACAGGGCAGTAGAATCCTCCTTCGTGGCCTGACCCAACAACAGAAGGTCACACGGCAGTAGAATCCTCCTTCGTGGCCTGACCCAACAACAGAAGGTCACACGGCAGTAGAATCCTCCTTCGTGGCCTGACCCAACAACAGAAGGTCACAAGTGCCTTCCTAAAAGCATCCTGGGTTCTAACCAAACACAACATGCCCTTCACAGACGCAGAGCTGTTTAAAAAGTACATGGTGACAGTTTTGGAGGGATTGGCTACAGACAAGTCAATGGATAGCATCATTGTGTCTGTCAAACAGGTGCCCCTGTCTGCATCAACAGCCGGACACCGTGTCCGTGCTCTGGTGGATGACGTGCATAGGATTGTTCTGGAGGGGCTCAGTCAGGCTGAGCATTTTCCCTTGCTATTGATGAGAGAACTGTTGTTCCCCTGGCTATTGATGAGAGAACTGTTGTTCCCCTGGCTATTGATGAGAGAACTGTTGTTCCCCTGGCTATTGATGAGAGAACTGTTGTTCCCCTGGCTATTGATGAGATAACTGTTGTTCCCCTGGCTATTGATGAGAGAACTGTTGTTCCCCTGGCTATTGATGAGAGAACTGTTGTTCCCCTGGCTATTGATGAGAGAACTGTTGTTCCCCTGGCTATTGATGAGAGAACTGTTGTTCCCCTGGCTATTGATGAGAGAACTGACAACACCGATGTAGCACAGTTGTGTGTAGATGTCTGTTATTTTCATGGAAATGACTTTAAAGAAGAGCTTCTGGCACTGATTCCCCTGGAAGGACATACCACCGGGGACGTTCCCCTGGAAGGACACACCACCGGGGACGTTCCCCTGGAAGGACACACCACCGGGGACGTTCCCCTGGAAGGACACACCACCGGGGACGTTCCCCTGGAAGGACACACCACCGGGGACGTTCCCCTGGAAGGGCACACCACCGGGGACGTTCCCCTGGAAGGACACACCACCGGGGACGTTCCCCTGGAAGGACACACCACCGGGGACGTTCCCCTGGAAGGACACACCACCGGGGACGTTCCCCTGGAAGGACACACCACCGGGGACGTTCCCCTGGAAGGACACACCACCGGGGACGTTCCCCTGGAAGGACACACCACCGGGGACGTTCCCCTGGAAGGACACACCACCGGGGACGTTCCCCTGGAAGGACACACCACCGGGGACATCCTATTCACAAAGTTGGAAGAATTGTTTACGCAGCATGGCTTGTCATTCGAAAAGTCAACTCTGTGGTCTCCAACGGGGCTCCTGCTATGATAGGCAGACACAGGGGCCTGGTCAGCAGGTTGAAGGAGATCACCCCACAAATGAATGGCTGGCATCGTCTCATGCATCAGAGTGTGCTGTGTGCCAGACTAAACGCTACTGTGACAGATGTGATGGATAAAGTCATGCGCATAATAAGCTTTGTCAGGGAGACATCAAGCAACACAACACCGTCTTTTACGCAAGCTGGTGACAGAATCAGAGGAGGCCATCCAGGATGATCTCCTGCTTCACAACAACGTGCACTGGCTGAGTAAAGGAAAAGCAAGCTGGTGACAGAATCAGAGGAGACCATCCAGGATGATCTCCTGCTTCACAACAACGTGCGCTGGCTGAGTAAAGGAAAAGCTCCAGAGCCATTCTGTCAGCTGCATGACCAGGTTGTGGGTTTTGTCAGAAAAAGCTAAATGAGGGCAGCAGCTGACCACCTTCGTATTCTGGAAATGTAGGAATTCCTCTCTAATGTAGCTTTTTTGGCGACATTCTGTAACTTAAACAGGTTAAATCTGCAGTTACAAGGAAGAGTGAAAACAGTTGTTGACTTGAGGCTTTTACTAGGAAGCTTGAGTTGTTCAATATGGACTCTGGAAGGCTACTGCTCTTCAGCACACTGAAGAATGACAGGCAGAGGGACCAGACAACTTCTCCTCCAGATCTGAAGACTACAGCAGCCCAACGATATCATTTCATTGTAATGTGATATTCTCACAGTCCGCCCTGGTGGATAATTCTCCTCCCTCGCTAAGAAAACGGTACCCTCGCTGGATAAGGCCGCAACTGTTCTGTCGTTAAAGGATCAGGATATCAAGATCAGGTTATCAGGATCAGGTTATCAGGATCAGGTTATCAGGATCAGGTTATCAGGACCAGGTTATCAGGACCAGGTTATCAGGACCAGTTTATCAGGACCAGTCTATCAGGACCAGTCTATCGGGACCAGTCTATCGGGACCAGTCTATCGGGACCAGGTTATCGGGAGCAGGTTATCGGGAGCAGGCTATCGGGAGCAGGCTATCGGGAGCAGGCTATCGGGAGCAGGCTATCGGGAGCAGGCTATCGGGAGCAGGCTATCAGGATCAGGCTATCAGGATCAGGCTATCAGGCTATCAGGATCAGGTTATCAGGTTAAGGTTATCAGGATCAGGTTATCAGGATCAGGTTAAGGCTATCAGGATCAGGCTATCAGGATCAGGTTATCAGGATCAGGTTAAGGCTATCAGAATCAGGCTATCAGGATCAGGCTATCAGGACCAGGTTATCAGGACCAGGTTATCAGGATCAGGTTATCAGGACCAGGTTATTCCGATACAGACATCTCCTTTTATTCTTTCCATTATTGTTTAATGTAGGACGCTATGTACTGTACGTGCCTTCACCCCCACATAGCCTAGCTCATATTATTGTTTCATGTAGGACGCTACATTTCTGGCCAATTGTAAATAGGCCTAGAAAAAAAAATCCCTCTTCAATTCGGCCATTTTGCTTTCTTGTGGAAGATGCTGTTCAGCCACATAGCCTAGCTCAGCCAGTTAAGTTATTTTATACGGGCCTTCACTCTGAAGAAATAGACTCCAATTAAGCCCTCTTGTTATTTTAAAAATCACATTAAAATGAAGATTATTGTTGAAATGAATTACTCGACTGGTGTAGGTTTTCTCCATCTGTTGCCTAACAAGTTATCTATATTTTCAGCACCAGGCGCTGTTCACCTCCTATTGATTGTGCTGCAGTTGTCGCTTTATGTTTCAGCACCACAAAATGGTCCTCTACCTGCTTTATTAGTCTCCTGCATTCTCTCTCCTCATGAATGAAGTTAACATGTAACTTGTGCATTATTTAGGGAGGGTAACATTGTAGATACACTACACCACCATTTAGAATACAGTAGGAACTCTTTCCATTTGTCCTACTGAAACACACAGAAAACAATAGTATTTAGCCTAAAGCAGCATCTGATTTTACAGTAGACTATAGATGTAGGCTACTGTATAGTCACATGGCTCAGTGTTAAAATGTTAGAGCAGCACATTGGTCTGAACAACTTATATCCTCTTAGTGAATGTCTCTTAATGAGAAAGAATCATCAAAATGGATGAGAATATTGCATTTTGAAATGTAAATACTATTGAATCTGTAGACAAATTGAAATAGTGATTCCGACGTCAGTGGATCTGCGTGAGGGGTGAGTCAGAACTACAACTCCCTGTTTCACGTTGCATCACGTCCAGTGTTGAGGAACTGTAAGGGGGGAGTCAGAACTACAACTCCCTGTTTCACGTTGCATCACGTCCAGTGTTGAGGAACTGTAAGGGGGGAGTCAGAACTACAACTCCCTGTTTCACGTTGCATCACGTCCAGTGTTGAGGAACTGTAATGGTTTGAAAACACCTGCTCTTTAAGAAGAACTACAACTCCCTGTTTCACGTTGCATCACGTCCAGTGTTGAGGAACTGTAATGGTTTGAAAACACCTGCTCTTTAAGAAGAACTACAACTCCCTGTTTCACGTTGCATCACGTCCTGTGTTGAGGAACTGTAATGGTTTGACTACACCTGCTCTTTAAGAAGGACTACAACTCCCTGTTTCACGTTGCATCACGTCCAGTGTTGAGGAACTGTAATGGTTTGAAAACACCTGCTCTTTAAGAAGAACTACAACTCCCTGTTTCACGTTGCATCACGTCCAGTGTTGAGGAAGAACTACAATTCCGGCGGCGCCTCTAAGGAGACAGAGCTCTAAGGAGCTCTCTAAGGTCAGGGCGTGACAGATAGGACCACAGCTCTCTAAGGTCAGGGCGTGACAGATACGACCACAGCTCTCTAAGGTCAGGGCGTGACAGATAGGACCACAGGTCTCTAAGGTCAGGGCGTGACAGATAGGACCACAGCTCTCTAAGGTCAGGGCGTGACAGATAGGACCACAGCTCTCTAAGGTCAGGGCGTGACAGATACGACCACAGCCTCTCCATCTGCTCCCCATCTGCCAGTCCAGCACCTTCCACATATCGGGTGTTGAATTTCATCGAGAAATATAAAATCATGTCATACCATGGTAAAAGGGTTATTTGGTTAAACCTTATAAAATATGAAAAAATACCTACTGACAATATTAATGATCCTGTTCAAGTACCTGACATGGCAAGTCATGTCCATCAGCATGGAAAACTGGAACAACCAATTTGGTCCCATGCTTCAATTCAGGAAGGTTTCTCTAAAAAGTTATGGACAAAATGTTCATGTTAAAACTATTTTTGGAGAAAACTGCTTTTCAAATGTTAAAGTCAATAATATCGAATAAAAAAGGTTCATTACTTTCACATGTGGCTGCATCTGGCATCAATGTCCTCCATGAAGATGAGATTTATGTTCTGGCCTCTCATCCCCTCCTCCATCTCTCAGCAGGTTCACTGCATCTGGCATCAATGTCCTCCATGAAGATGAGATTGATGTTCTGGCCTCTCATCCCCTCCTCCATCTCCCAGCAGGTTCACTGCATCTGGCATCAATGTCCTCCATGACGATGAGATTGATGTTCTGGCCTCTCATCCCCTCCTCCATCTCACAGCAGGTTCACTGCATCTGGCATCAATGTCCTCCGTGACGATGAGATTGATGTTCTGGCCTCTCATCCCCTCCTCCATCTCTCAGCAGGTTCACTGCATTTGACAAACTAAAGAAGAGATACATCATTATTTACAAACTAAATTAATCAAACACTGAAAAAAAATATTCAAAATAAACTGAAAATACCTCCATATTACTGCATCCCACCTGTTACCCTTTTTCATGTTCAGGAAGTGAAGCTGGTGGTCACGCTGGCAGGAAACCCCCAACACACCTGTCACCCTTTTTCATGTTCAGGAAGTGAAGCTGGTGGTCACGCTGGCAGGAGACCCCCAACACACCTGTCACCCTTTGTCATGTTCAGGAAGTGAAGCTGGTGGTCACGCTGGCAGGAAACCCCCAACACACCTGTCATCCTTTGTCATGTTCAGGAAGTGAAGCTGGTGGTCACGATGGCAGGAAACCCCCAACCCACCTGTCACCCTTTTTCATGTTCAGGAAGTGAAGCTGGTGGTCACGCTGGCAGGAAACCCCCAACCCACCTGTCACCCTTTTTCATGTTCAGGAAGTGAAGCTGGTGGTCACGCTGGCAGGAAACCCCCAACACACCTGTCACCCTTTTTCATGTTCAGGAAGTGAAGCTGGTGGTCACGCTGGCAGGAAACCCCCAACACACCTGTCACCCTTTTTCATGTTCAGGAAGTGAAGCTGGTGGTCACGCTGGCAGGAAACCCCCAACACACCTGTCACCCTTTTTCATGTTCAGGAAGTGAAGCTGGTGGTCACGCTGGCAGGAAACCCCCAACACACCTGTCACCCTTTTTCATGTTCAGGAAGTGAAGCTGGTGGTCACGCTGGCAGGAAACCCCCAACACACCTGTCTCCTCCTATTTCCTTGTTTTGGGTTTGGACCTGATGGCGTTGCCTGCTTGAAATCCATATGAACCCTAAAAAAATGACAATATAATATCTAGTACAGTACAGGTATAACGTACTGAGCTGTTGAGGCTCACAAACGAGATGTCTAATATACCTGGATACAACTTTATAGTTGTTGGACCCCAGGAAGAGTAGCTGCTGTTACCATCACTGTCCCATTGTCCTGTAAAGAGATGTCTAATGTACCTGGATACAACTTTATAGTTGTTGGACCCCAGGAAGAGTAGCTGCTGTTACCACCACTGTCCCATTGTCCTGTAAAGAGATGTCTAATATACCTGGATATAACTTTATAGTTGTTGGACCCCAGGAAGAGTAGCTGCTGTTACCACCACTGTCCCATTGTCCTGTAAAGAGATGTCTAATATACCTGGATACAACTTTATAGTTGTTGGACCCCAGGAAGAGTAGCTGCTGTTACCACCACTGTCCCATTGTCCTGTAAAGAGATGTCTAATATACCTGGAAACAACTTTATAGTTGTTGGACCCCAGGAAGAGTAGCTGCTGTTACCAACACTGTCTCATTGTCCTGTAAAGAGATGTCTAATATACCTGGATACAACTTTATAGTTGTTGGACCCCAGGAAGAGTAGCTGCTGGTTTTAGTGTCAACTTGAATTAGAGTGTGGCTGTGGAAGACTGGTCCCTTGATGATGTCTGCAAGTGGCGGAGTACCAATGATCTCCATGATTCCATCCCATCATTCCAACGTTCACAATCTTTCTGAAGAATGCCAACTCTATTCAATAGTCCACTTTGCAACGAGCAAACTTTCTCTGTGTCCAGACGACTCACACATATTGTCCTCTATCACCAGCATGAACCACATGTTCTAATTACCTGTGGAGTTAATGGGGGAAAACAAATAGATGTTTCAGCATCTATCGGTCACACATCTACCAAAACCACAGAGAGCTTTTAAGAGACAACTTAGATGAGAATTGCCCTCATGATGAATTTGAGACTGGCACTGATCCCATTGAAGATGACATGAGAGATGTAGAGAGTCTGCCAGAGGCTGAATATGTTCAAAGCCACAGAGATCAACACTGAGCAGCTAATTGAAGGTCTCTAAAACAATATCTGTCTTTTTATTTAGTAAATCAGGAAAGAACACTGCATCCCAGCTACGGAACAGAATAACATTGTTGAGGACCTCAGAACCATTGTTGATGCATTATGACACTACAGTGTTCCCCTCAGGTTTCATCTGACAAATAAACTAATACATGTGGTTGAACAGGACGATCTCAGGGACTTGCTTAACAACTCTGCAGTATTTGAGGAATGCATTAGATGCATAATCTCTGAGTGGATGCTGGAGCATTACTGTGTGAAAGAACTGGGCGTGGTCAGGACAATTGAAGTACCACTGAGCAACAAAGAAGGTTATAAAACAAGGTCATTTCAATACAGCTACATTTCCCCCAGGCTACATGAATATAAAGAGACATGAGACAAAACAATCATAATGAATCAGATTACATGGCCCCCAGGCTACATGAATATAAAGAGACATGAGACAAAACAATCACAATGAATCAGATTACATGGCCCCCAGGCTACATGAATATAAAGAGACATGAGACAAAACAATCATAATGAATCAGATTACATGGCCTCCAGGCTACATGAATATAAAGAGACATGAGACAAAACAATCATAATGAATCAGATTACATGGAGAGGGGGACCTGATCCTAGATCATAATGAATCAGATTACATGGAGAGGGGGACCTGATCCTAGATCATAATGAATCAGATTACATGGAGAGGGGGGGGCTGATCCTAGATCATAATGAATCAGATTACATGGAGAGGAGGGACCTGATCCTAGATCATAATGAATCAGATTACATGGAGAGGGAGGACCTGATCCTAGATCATAATGAATCAGATTACATGGAGAGGAGGGACCTGATCCTAGATCATAATGAATCAGATTACATGGAGAGGGGGACCTGATCCTAGATCATAATGAATCAGATTACATGGAGAGGGAGGACCTGATCCTAGATCATAATGAATCAGATTACATGGAGAGGGGGGGGCTGATCCTAGATCATAATGAATCAGATTACATGGAGAGGGGGGGGCTGATCCTAGATCATAATGAATCAGATTACATGGAGAGAGGGGACCTGATCCTAGATCATAATGAGTCAGATTACATGGAGAGGGGGACCTGATCCTAGATCATAATGAATCAGATTACATGGAGAGGGGGGGACCTGATCCTAGATCATAATGAATCAGATTACATGGAGAGGGGGGACCTGATCCTAGATCATAATGAATCAGTTTACATGGAGGGGGGACCTGATCCTAGATCATAATGAATCAGTTTACATGGAGGGGGGGACCTGATCCTAGGTCAGCACCCTCCTCTGGGACACTGCCTGTATGAAACAGAACACATAGTTGTAAAGTCTAGTTACAGCAGGTGTTTACTGCCATCTAGTGGAAGATACCAATAAAACACGTATTATCAAGATGGGGAGACGGCTGAGCTGAAACAGAAAGTAAAGTTGTTCTTTTGTTCAGGATCCATTTTGAGACGACAGAGCAGAAAACACTATATGGAGATTATTGAAAAATAAAGTAAGTATTTCTGAAAAATAATTTATTCTAAAGGACAGAGTAAGAGAATGAATATCTGTAATGAGATATTACTAGTTAGTAGAACTGCTACTGGAGCTGAGTTGCTGACAGACAGCAGTTTTCAAAGTGTAAACTAATCAGTAGGCCGACATGTTATCAGTAAAACGTCTGGTAAAGATGGTAGAGGAGCTTTTCAAATATATGGTTTTATGTTAATCTCAGGGTTTCTCAATACTTTTGTTCTTACCAGCACTTACACACCTGATTCAACTTATCATCAAATATTTTAAGACAGTTTAATATTTGAGGCATACAAATTAACATTCTCAAATTAAAACCTTTTGGGTTTGTAGGACTGCTTACAATTATTAAAGTCCGACACTAACTCACATTTTGCAGGAAAAAAACACAACTAAACTTGGTTTCGAGTAAATTAAATGTTTATCAAAAATAATGTAAGAGAGATGTCTTGAAGAAACGCGTCTGGGTTTAGAACTCTGTGCCTCAGTGCGCTGCGACTGTGGGAAGTTCGTTTTGCATGGCCCGGTGCTACAGGTGGGTGGACATTTACTTTAAGGACCAATGGATTGGTATAAAATGCGCAAACTCTGCTCACCCGGGGAGCCGGGCAATGCAAAACAAATTCCCCCAGTGACCGTTACTTTATTTCCTGATATGAAATTGAAAGTAACTTTGTAGCCGACCCAGTTCCAAAATGTCTGAAACTGTGGCTCATATGGAACGTTAGAACAGTGGTGGAAACAGAACTCAGTTCTCAACTCAATTGTCATACATGACTAAAAGTAAAGATACCTTAATAGAAATTATTAAATTAAAAATGAAAGTCACCCAGTAAAATTCTACTTCAGTAAAAGTCTAAAAGTATTTGGTTTTAAATATTATTAAGTATCAAAAGTACATTTAATTGCTAAAATATACTTAATTATCAAAGTAAAAGTAAAGTAGTAATAATTTCAATTCCTTTTATTAATCAAACCAGACGGCACAACTTTCTTGTTATTTTAATTTCCGGATAGCCAGGGTCACACTCCAACACTAGGGGGCACGAACCATGAAAAACAGCCTCAGACCATTATTCCTCCTCCACCAAACTTTGCAGTTGTCACTATGCATTCGGGCAGGTAGCGTTTTCCTGGCATCCGCCAAACCCAGATTCGTCCGTCGGACTGCCAGATGGTGAAGCGTGATTCATAATTCACTCAAGCAGATGCTTGGCATTGCGCATGATGATCTTGTGTGCGGCTGCTCGACCATGGAAACTAATTTCTAACTAATGAAGCTCCCGACGAACAGTTATTTTGCTGACGTTGCAGTTTGGAACTTGGTAGTGAGTGTTGCAACCGAGGACAGACCATTTTTATGCTCTTCTGCACTCGGTTGGCCCGTTCTGTGAGCTTGTGTGGCCTACCACTTCACAGTTGAGCCGTTGTTGCTCCTAGACGTTTCCACTTCACAATAACAGCACTTACAGTTGACCGGGGCAGCTCTAGCAGGGCAGGAATTTGACAAACTGACTTGTTGGTAAGGTGGCATCCTATGACATTTGTCTATGGAGATTGCATGGCGGTCTGCTCGATTCTATACATCTGTCAGCAGCGGGTGTGGCTGAAATAGCTGAATTTTCTCATTTGAAGGGGTGTCCACATACTTTTGTATATATAGTGTACATGCTCTGTCCTGCTACTGGTAGGACTATAACATTATGTGAACTGACCTGAACAGGTTTAGGCTGGTCATCTATGATATGTAGGCTATAGCTGAGGTATAGACCTTGATCTGCATATCACTAAAAAACTGCTATTATACATTATAACCTAGTCTACTTTACATAATATAATATCTCTTACTTGATGCAAAAAACCTTTCTGAATGGATCAATGATTTCCCCTCAGATCAATCATGTCCATTTCAGCCCTTCTGTCTACATTCTCAGATACGTTTAGAAAATAACAGATTGAAAGACAATGAACAATAAATATCCTGTTAGTGAATACAAATAATTGTGAGACATGGCCTTGTGTTGCTGTACTGTCTATAACTACCTTAACAAACAGTGACTTATTATTATTATTATTATTATTATTATTGTTGTTGCTGTACTGTCTATAACTACCTTAACAAACAGTGACTTATTATTATTATTATTGTTGTTGTACTGTCTATAACTACCTTAACAAACAGTGACTTATTATTATTATTATTATTATTGTTGTTGCTGTACTGTCTAGAACTACCTTAACAAACAGTGACTTATTATTATTATTATTGTTGCTGTACTGTTTATAACTACCTTAACAAACAGTGACTTATTATTATTATTATTATTATTGTTGTTGCTGTACTGTCTAGAACTACCTTAACAAACAGTGACTCATTATTACTATTATTATAATTATTATTGTTGTTGCTGTACTGTCTATAACTACCTTAACAAACAGTGACTTATTATTATTATTATTGTTGCTGTACTGTCTATAACTACCTTAACAAACAGTGACTTATTATTATTATTATTATTGTTGTTGCTGTACTGTCTATAACTACCTTAACAAACAGTGACTTATTATTATTATTATTATTATTATTGTTGTTGCTGTACTGTCTATAACTACCTTAACAAACAGTGACTTATTATTATTATTATTATTATTATTATTATTATTATTGTTGTTGCTGTACTGTCTATAACTACCTTAACAAACAGTGACTTATTATTATTATTATTATTATTGTTTCTGTACTGTCTAGAACTACCTTAACAGTGACTTATTATTATTATTATTATTATTGTTGTTGAACTGTCTATAACTACCTTAACAAACAGTGACTCATTATTATTATTGATAGTTACCATGGAGATGAAATGTCACAACTACATGTTCATGTGATGCATTAAATCACCTGACTGTTTCTATGTCTGTTAGTAAATGTTTTATTTCTCAAAGAAATAATGAATAAATGAAAACCATTGGAAATCAATTATTAGTTGTCACTGTGTTAACCACAACCAACATGCTGGATCTCTGTTTAGGGGTCAGTGCTCTAAAATGAGTCTCTCTGGGGAGAGAGAGGAGGGGGGCCCTGCCTCTAAAATGCATCTCTCTGGGGGACATGACACCAAAGCTAAGAGGTAAGATGACAATTTTATGAAGATTTGATTAAGTTTATTTCCAAAATAAATATCTATTTTAAGATGAATGGACTTCCTGTAAATCACTCTGGATAAGAGCATCTGCTAAATCAGGGGTTCTCAATCCGGGGTCTGTGGAGGTACTGCAGGGGTTCTCAATCCGGGGTCTGTGGAGGTACTGCAGGGGTTCTCAATCCGGGGTCTGTGGAGGTACTGCAGGGGTTCTCAATCCGGGGTCTGTGGAGGTACTGCAGGGGTTCTCAATCCGGGGTCTGTGGAGGTACTGCAGGGGTTCTCAATCCGGGTTCTGTGGAGGTACTGCAGGGGTTCTCAATCCGGGGTCTGTGGAGGTACTGCAGGGGTTCTCAATCCGGGGTCTGTGGAGGTACTGCAGGGGTTCTCAATCCGGGGTCTGTGGAGGTACTGCAGGGGTTCTCAATCCGGGGTCTGTGGAGGTACTGCAGGGGTTCCATGGCACCCTGACTGTACTCGTTGCAATGTTAGACATTTGATAGAATTTTCACGACACGACCACTTTGCCTGCTCTTAATTATTGCCTAATATAATTTAACCAATTCTGATCGTTGTTACAAGCAGAATTTTGACAATATTACTGTTATATCAACACACTCTTCACACCCGTTTAACAACTATAAATATCTTTGGCATAGTAGGCATCAAGTTCCTTGCCAATAATGTTGCCTACGACGTTGCAACAATGTTCATTTTCATCAAACACATATTACGCCCCAGATACCTTCAATTGCCCAATTTATAGCCATGCCCAATTTAGGATTATTATTTAACAATGTGATGTTGCGCTCCAAAGGGAGAACTTGAAATAACATGATGTAGATAAATAAATAATCAAAAGAAAAACGTGTTTATTTTACACTCTTAGAAAAGAAGGTTCCTTATAGAACCAAAAAGGCTTCTATCACTTCCTTAATATATGGAACCACTAAAAGTGATATATATTTTTGGGTTCAGTGAAGAAGAACCTCTAGAGTTCTGATCAACGAAAGGTTCATGTTTTGAGGATGTGAACCCAGCAGCCCTCCAGTGGTCAGATCAATTCCACCTGTTTTTTCCAGCGCCGGCCAGGGATTCGAACCAGCCACCTTTCGGCCACAGCTCCAACTCCAACTTGAGTTTCTCTTCAGAAATAAACATGAGTTAATCTGCCAAAATGAAGACAAAATGCTATGCAGACATACATGGTATCACTTGTTATACATAATTATTATACATAAATCATTGCCAAAAGCACAAGACATACTGTTGCATGTAGGTCTATATTATTTATGGATTGATCATATAGAAATATAAAACATACATTTTTAACTACTACAAAGCAATTACATGTGGCGCAGAAACCACTGACTCACTGCATTATTCTATAGTATTATCAAGACACCTGCTGTTAACTCTTAACTACTTAGGACAGCTCACGAGGTGTCCTGAATATCTGCTGACTAGGTGGGACTAGAGACTTCATGCATAGCTTTAATTTATACCCATAAGTGTAAAATGTCTTTATTCTCAGCACTTATAAAACCATTTTTCTACTCTGAGACACTTTGACGATATGGACCCAGATGTCAAAATATTGTTATAAAAAAACTTAGAATGTTTGTTTAACATAATAATAAAAAATGAATATTACTAATGTAACCCGCTGTAAAGACTGGGTTTAGTTGATTGTGTTGCACTGCTCATGTCCGCGTTCTGGAACTGTCTGCGTCCCCGTACAGAACTGTCCGCGTCCCCGTACAGATCTGTCCGCGTCCCCGTATAGAACTGTCCGCGTCCCCGTACAGAACTGTCCGCGTCCCCGTACAGAACTGGTCCGCGTCCCCGTACAGAACTGTCCGCGTCCCCGTACAGAACTGTCCGCGTCCCCGTACAGAACTGTCTGCGTCCCCGTACAGAACTGTCCTCGTCCCCGTACAGAACTGTCCGCGTCCACGTACGGTGTGGCGCCAAGCATATTGTCCGGTTACGCGCAGAGTGGGCTGAGGTGATCTTGGAGAATAACGATGGAGATCACTACAGTGTTGAGACACCAAAGTTCAGTGTTCAATTAGCGACATAAAGACATGCTGAGCAGACCGGAAGCGTCGCAAAATACATTTAGAAATCCATGTTATTCAATTATTGCACCCACACTGCTCGCGCGCCAACGAGCCTCTGCGTTGCCAAGGGCTAAAATAGAACTCCTTTCTATTTGTGACGCAGATCCTCATTGGTTTATAGAAGCAGGTACCCACGTGCCATCTCCTCATTGGTTATACCCACGTGGGTGATTGAAAGACGAAATGTTTTGCCAGTTGTCGTGGTAAAAGTGTAGATGCCAATCATCATATAAGTTCAAAGATGAAAAGGCCTGGAAGGAGGAGAGATGACTAGAAATGATTCGGTTGTCAGTTTTATGTGTGGATTAATTGTCGGCGTAGAGGACCAGAGACAAACAAGGATTAGAGATCCTTGTCCATTTCAGGTAAAATAACAACTCAATGTTTATATCCCAGCAAGTGCAAGCTAACTAGCTAAATTGCCATAGATGTTTAATGCTTTTCGACCTGTCCCCAAATTAATGTCATTGGTTCAGAGTTTGGTTTGATATTTTAACCTGCGTGTCGTGATCGCGTTTGGTGTGGGGGGGCAAAATACATTTATGCACGATGGCGCACGCGCGCAGCCGGTTTGGGTTCCGTGTCAGACAACAACACAGCATGGCAGCAACACATGACAACAACATAGCATGGCAGCAACACATGACAACACAGCATGACAACAACATAGCATGGCAGCAACACATGACAACACAGCATGACAACAACATAGCATGGCAGCAACACATGACAACACAGCATGACAACAACATGTTAGCATCACAACATGGTAGCAGAACAAAACATGGTACACACATTATTGGGCACAGACAACAATACAAAGGGCAAGAAGGTAGAGACAACAATACAAAGGGCAAGAAGGTAGAGACAACAATACAAAGGACAAGAAGGTAGAGACAACAATACAAAGGGCAAGAAGGTAGAGACAACAATACAAAGGGCAAGAAGGTAGAGACAACAATACAAAGGGCAAGAAGGTAGAGACAACAATACAAAGGGCTAGAAGGTAGAGACAACAATACAAAGGGCAAGAAGGTAGAGACAACAATACAAAGGGCTAGAAGGTAGAGACAACAATACAAAGGGCTAGAAGGTAGAGACAACAATACAAAGGGCAAGAAGGTAGAGACAACAATACAAAGGGCAAGAAGGTAGAGACAACAATACAAAGGGCTAGAAGGTAGAGACAACAATACAAAGGGCAAGAAGGTAGAGACAACAATACAAAGGGCAAGAAGGTAGAGACAACAATACAAAGGGCTAGAAGGTAGAGACGACAATACAAAGGGCAAGAAGGTAGAGACAACAATACAAAGGGCAAGAAGGTAGAGACAACAATACAAAGGGCAAGAAGGTAGAGACAACAATACAAAGGGCAAGAAGGTAGAGACAACAATACAAAGGGCAAGAAGGTAGAGACAACAATACAAAGGGCAAGAAGGTAGAGACAACAGCACAAAGGGCAAGAAGGTAGAGACAACAATACAAAGGGCAAGAAGGTAGAGACAACAATACAAAGGACAAGAAGGTAGAGACAACAATACAAAGGGCAAGAAGGTAGAGACAACAGCACAAAGGGCTAGAAGGTAGAGACAACAATACAAAGGGCAAGAAGGTAGAGACAACAATACAAAGGGCTAGAAGGTAGAGACAACAATACAAAGGGCAAGAAGGTAGAGACAACAATACAAAGGGCAAGAAGGTAGAGACAACAATACAAAGGGCAAGAAGGTAGAGACAACAATACAAAGGGCAAGAAGGTAGAGACAACAATACAAAGGGCAAGAAGGTAGAGACAACAATACAAAGGGCAAGAAGGTAGAGACAACAATACAAAGGGCAAGAAGGTAGAGACAACAATACAAAGGGCAAGAAGGTAGAGACAACAATACAAAGGGCAAGAAGATAGAGACAACAATACAAAGGGATAGAAGGTAGAGACAACAATACAAAGGGCAAGAAGGTAGAGACAACAATACAAAGGGCAAGAAGGTAGAGACAACAATACAAAGGGCAAGAAGGTAGAGACAACAATACAAAGGGCAAGAAGGTAGAGACAACAGCACAAAGGGCAAGAAGGTAGAGACAACAATACAAAGGGCAAGAAGGTAGAGACAACAATACAAAGGGCAAGAAGGTAGAGACAACAATACAAAGGGCAAGAAGGTAGAGACGACAATACAAAGGGCAAGAAGGTAGAGACAACAATACAAAGGGCTAGAAGGTAGAGACAACAATACAAAGGGCAAGAAGGTAGAGACAACAATACAAAGGGCAAGAAGGTAGAGACAACAATACAAAGGGCAAGAAGGTAGAGACAACAATACAAAGGGCAAGAAGGTAGAGACAACAATACAAAGGGCTAGAAGGTAGAGACAACAATACAAAGGGCAAGAAGGTAGAGACAACAATACAAAGGACAAGAAGGTAGAGACAACAATACAAAGGGCAAGAAGGTAGAGACAACAATACAAAGGGCAAGAAGGTAGAGACAACAATACAAAGGGCAAGAAGGTAGAGACAACAATACAAAGGACAAGAAGGTAGAGACAACAATACAAAGGGCAAGAAGGTAGAGACAACAATACAAAGGGCTAGAAGGTAGAGACAACAATACAAAGGGCAAGAAGGTAGAGACAACAATACAAAGGACAAGAAGGTAGAGACAACAATACAAAGGGCAAGAAGGTAGAGACAACAATACAAAGGGATAGAAGGTAGAGACAACAATACAAAGGGCAAGAAGGTAGAGACAACAATACAAAGGACAAGAAGGTAGAGACAACAATACAAAGGGCAAGAAGGTAGAGACAACAGCACAAAGGGCTAGAAGGTAGAGACAACAATACAAAGGGCAAGAAGGTAGAGACAACAATACAAAGGGCTAGAAGGTAGAGACAACAATACAAAGGGCAAGAAGGTAGAGACAACAATACAAAGGGCAAGAAGGTAGAGACAACAATACAAAGGGCAAGAAGGTAGAGACAACAATACAAAGGGCAAGAAGGTAGAGACAACAATACAAAGGGCTAGAAGGTAGAGACAACAATACAAAGGGCAAGAAGGTAGAGACAACAATACAAAGGGCAAGAAGGTAGAGACGACAATACAAAGGGCAAGAAGGTAGAGACAACAATACAAAGGACAAGAAGGTAGAGACAACAATACAAAGGGCTAGAAGGTAGAGACAACAATACAAAGGGCAAGAAGGTAGAGACAACAATACAAAGGGCAAGAAGGTAGAGACAACAATACAAAGGGCAAGAAGGTAGAGACAACAATACAAAGGGCAAGAAGGTAGAGACAACAATACAAAGGGCAAGAAGGTAGAGACAACAATACACAGGGCAAGAAGGTAGAGACAACAATACAAAGGGCAAGAAGGTAGAGACAACAGCACAAAGGGCAAGAAGGTAGAGACAACAATACAAAGGGCAAGAAGGTAGAGACAACAATACAAAGGGCAAGAAGGTAGAGACAACAATACAAAGGGCAAGAAGGTAGAGACAACAATACAAAGGGCAAGAAGGTAGAGACAACAATACAAAGGGCAAGAAGGTAGAGACAACAACTGTCAGAAAGATTTTCCATGTTTGAGTGTTTGAATGAAGAGATAAAACTGTCCAGTTTGAGTGTTTGAATGAAGAGATAAAACTGTCCAGTTTGAGTGTTTGAATGAAGAGATAAAACTGTCCAGTTTGAGTGTTTGTTGCAGCTCGTTCCAGTCGCTAGCTGCAGAGAACTGAAAAGACGAGTGACCCAGGGATGTGTGTGCTTTGGGGACCTTTAACAGAATGTGACTGGCAGAACGTGTGTTGTATGTGGAGGATGAGGGCTGCAGTAGATATCTCAGATAGGGGGGAGTGAGGCCTAAGAGGGTGGATATCTCAGATAGGGGGGAGTGAGGCCGAAGAGGGTGGATATCTCAGATAGGGGGGAGTGAGGCCTAAGAGGGTTTTATAAATGAGTATCAACCAGTGTTTGTTGCAGCTGCATTCATTTCTACTTTACTCTACTCTCAGTAATAATGCATTCATTTAATTCTACTCTCAGTAATAATGCATTCATTTCATTATACTCTCAGTAATGCTGCATTCATTTCATTATACTCTCAGTAATGCTGCATTCATTTCATTCTGCTCTCAGTAATGATGCATTAATTTCATTATACTCTCAGTAATGCTGCATTCATTTCATTCTACTCTCAGTAATAATGCATTCATTTCATTCTACTCTCAGTAATGCTGCATTCATTTCATTCTTACTCAGTAATGCTGCATTCATTTCATTCTGCTCTCAGTAATGATGCATTCATTTCATTATACTCTCAGTAATGCTGCATTCATTTCATTCTACTGTCAGTAATAATGCATTCATTTCATTCTACTCTCAGTAATGCTGCATTCATTTCATTCTTACTCAGTAATAATGCATTCATTTCATTCGGCTCTCAGTAATGCTGCATTCATTTCATTCATACTCAGTAATGCTGCATTCATTTAATTCTTACTCAGTAATAATGCATTCATTTCATTCTACTCTCAGTAATAATGCATTCATTTCATTCTACTCTCAGTAATAATGCATTCATTTCATTCTACTCTCAGTAATAATGCATTCATTTCATTATACTCTCAGTAATGCTGCATTCATTTCATTCTACTCTCAGTAATAATGCATTCATTTCATTCTACTCTCAGTAATGCTGCATTCATTTCATTCTTACTCAGTAATGCTGCATTCATTTAATTCTTACTCAGTAATAATGCATTCATTTCATTCGGCTCTCAGTAATGCTGCATTCATTTCATTCATACTCAGTAATGCTGCATTCATTTAATTCTTACTCAGTAATAATGCATTCATTTCATTCTACTGTCAGTAATAATGCATTCATTTCATTCTACTCTCAGTAATGCTGCATTCATTTCATTCTTACTCAGTAATGCTGCATTCATTTAATTCTTACTCAGTAATAATGCATTCATTTCATTCTACTCTCAGTAATAATGCATTCATTTCATTCTTACTCAGTAATAATGCATTCATTTCATTCTTACTCAGTAATGATGCATTCATTTCATTCTTACTCAGTAATGATGCATTCATTTCATTATACTCTCAGTAATGCTGCATTCATTTCATTATACTCTCAGTAATGCTGCATTCATTTCATTCTTACTCAGTAATAATGCATTCATTTCATTCTTACTCAGTAATGATGCATTCATTTCATTATACTCTCAGTAATGCTGCATTCATTTCATTCTACTCTCAGTAATGCTGCATTCATTTCATTCTACTCTCAGTAATGCTGCATTAATTTCATTCTGCTCTCAGTAATGCTGCATTCATTTAATTATGCTCTCAGTAATAATGCATTCATTTCATTCTACTCTCAGTAATGCTGCATTCATTTCATTCTACTCTCAGTAATGCTGCATTCATTTCATTCTACTATCAATATTAATGCATTCATTTCATTCTGCTCTCAGTAATGCTGCATTCATTTCATTCTACTCTCAGTAATGCTGCATTCATTTCATTCTACTCTCAGTAATGCTGCATTAATTTCATTCTACTCTCAGTAATGCTGCATTCATTTCATTCTACTCTCAGTAATAATGCATTCATTTCATGATACTCTCAGTAATGCTGCATTCATTTCATTCTAATTTCAGTAATGCTGCATTCATTTCATTCTACTCTCAGTAATAATGCATTCATTTCATTATACTCTCAGTAATGCTGCATTCATTTCATTCTACTGTCAGTAATAATGCATTCATTTCATTCTACTCTCAGTAATGCTGCATTCATTTCATTCTTACTCAGTAATGCTGCATTCATTTAATTCTTACTCAGTAATAATGCATTCATTTCATTCGGCTCTCAGTAATGCTGCATTCATTTCATTCATACTCAGTAATGCTGCATTCATTTAATTCTTACTCAGTAATAATGCATTCATTTCATTCTACTGTCAGTAATAATGCATTCATTTCATTCTACTCTCAGTAATGCTGCATTCATTTCATTCTTACTCAGTAATGCTGCATTCATTTAATTCTTACTCAGTAATAATGCATTCATTTCATTCTACTCTCAGTAATAATGCATTCATTTCATTCTTACTCAGTAATAATGCATTCATTTCATTCTTACTCAGTAATGATGCATTCATTTCATTCTTACTCAGTAATGATGCATTCATTTCATTATACTCTCAGTAATGCTGCATTCATTTCATTATACTCTCAGTAATGCTGCATTCATTTCATTCTTACTCAGTAATAATGCATTCATTTCATTCTTACTCAGTAATGATGCATTCATTTCATTATACTCTCAGTAATGCTGCATTCATTTCATTCTACTCTCAGTAATGCTGCATTCATTTCATTCTACTCTCAGTAATGCTGCATTCATTTCATTCTGCTCTCAGTAATGCTGCATTCATTTCATTCTGCTCTCAGTAATACTGCATTCATTTCATTCTACTCTCAGTAATGCTGCATTCATTTCATTCTACTCTCAGTAATGCTGCATTCATTTCATTCTACTATCAATATTAATGCATTCATTTCATTCTGCTCTCAGTAATGCTGCATTCATTTCATTCTACTCTCAGTAATGCTGCATTCATTTCATTCTACTCTCAGTAATGCTGCATTAATTTCATTCTACTCTCAGTAATGCTGCATTCATTTCATTCTACTCTCAGTAATGATTCATTCATTTCACGATACTCTCAGTAATGCTGCATTCATTCTACTCTCAGTAATGCTGCATTCATTTCATTCTACTCTCAGTAATAATGCATTCATTTCATTCTACTCTCAGTAATGAGGCATTCATTTCATTCTACTCTCAGTAATGAGGCATTCATTTCATTCTACTCTCAGTAATGCTGCATTCATTTCATTCTACTCTCAGTAATGCTGCATTCATTTAATTCATTAATTTCATTAATTAAACCTCATTGGTTTATAGAAGCAGGTACCCATGTGCCATCTCCTCATTTAGCAAAAAAACATGAACATAACTTATTTTGTAATTAAACTGTTCTTATGTTTCCCCATCTGAGCTCAGAGTAGATGAGAGATGTAATGTTTGTCTCTGTTGTGTTGAAGACCAATCAAGAGGAAGAGACCAGCCTCCCCTGTACCCAGCTGTGTGTCCATGAAGAGTGACCAGTCTATGGATCAACCTATGAAGTTTAGAAAGGTAGAATTTTCTACTGAACAAAGGTAAGAAGAACTCATGGGTCATGGTCAGTGAGTTAAACAACACTGTCTCTAGTCATTTCTCCTCTCCCATTTTCCCGTTTCTTTTGTTGTTTTCATAATCCATAGGCTAATCCTTTTGTCCATTTTCATAGTCCTGTGTGTGTGTGTGTGTGTGTGTGTGTGTGTGTGTGTGTGTGTGTGTGTGTGTGTGTGTGTGTGTGTGTGTGTGTGTGTGTGTGTGTGTGTGTGTGTGCTGTCGTGTCTTTGACTATGTCAGATTAATTGCTATGACATGCTATTCTATAAAATAATAGCCTCATTATTACCTCAACTACCTGGTACCCTGCACATTGACTCAGTACTGGTACTCCTTATAGTCTCATTATTACCTCAACTACCTGGTACCCTGCACATTGACTCAGTACTGGTACTCCTTATAGTCTCATTATTACCTCAACTACCTGGTACCCTGCACATTGACTCAGTACTGGTACTCCTTATAGCCTCATTATTACCTCAACTACCTGGTACCCCTGCACATTGACTCAGTACTGGTACTCCTTATAGTCTCATTATTACCTCAACTACCTGGTACCCCTGCACAATGACTCAGTACTGGTACTCCTTATAGTCTCATTATTACCTCAACTACCTGGTACCCCTGCACATTGACTCAGTACTGGTACTCCTTATAGTCTTATTATTACCTCAACTACCTGGTACCCCTGCACATTGACTCAGTACTGGTACTCCTTATAGTCTCATTATTACCTCAACTACCTGGTACCCCTGCACATTGACTCAGTACTGGTACTCCTTATAGCCTCATTATTGTTATTTTATTGTGTTCTATTTCCTCTTTTTTTAGCAAATGTTTTGTACTTTTAGCTGCATTGTTGGGAAAGAGCTCATCAGTAAGCATTTCACAGTAAAGTGTACACCTGTTGAACTCGGCGCATGTGAGAAATACAATTTGATCTGATTTGAAGCTCATTGGCAGAAACACGTCGTTGGGTGTAACGGTCGTCTCGTGCTGAAGAGATCATGTTAGGATGTTGAAGCACGGTGGCTAGAAAAACTCCCTAGAAAGGCACGAACCTAGGAAGAAACCTAGAGAGGAACCAGGCTCTGAGGGGTGACCAGTCCTCTTCTGTCTGTGCTGGGGAGAGATTATAAGAGAACATGGCCATTAAGTTCAAATCATTCTTCAAGATGTTCAAATGTTCATACATGACTAGCAGTGTCAAACAATAATCACAGTGGTTATAGAGGGTGCAATTGGTCAGTACCTCAGGAGTAAATGTCAGTTGGCTTTTCATAGCCGAGCATCCAGAGGTGATGTCACGACTTCCGCCGAAGTCGGTCCCTCTCCTTGTTCGGGCAGGGTTCGGCGGTCGACGTCACCGGTCTTTTAGCCATCGCCGATCCACTTTTCATTTTCCATTTGTTCTGTCTTGTCTTCCCACACACCTGGTTTCAATTCCCTCATTACATATTGTGTATTTAACCCTCTGTTCCCCCCATGTCCTTGTCCGGAATTGTTTATTGTAGTGCTTGTGCACATGATGATGCTGGTGTGTAACGGGTTTTGTTTACCCATTCATTTATTGTTCTGTTTACGGTGGTTTTATTTATTGATCTATGTCGTTGTAAATCAGTTTTTGCTCTCCTGCGCCTGACTTCTCTGCCGCCATTACGAGAGAGAGAGAGAGAGAGAGAGAGAGAGAGAGAGAGAGAGAGAGAGAGAGAGAGAGAGAGAGAGAGAGAGAGAGAGAGAGAGAGAGCATTCTTGCTACATCTGTCGGTACAAACTTTGAAGAAATTTTGACGTAATTTACATATTTTCTTGCGCTCCCTCACCTAAAAAAAAATACATCACTGCTTATCAAGCCGACCGACCTGATGGCCTTGGCTACATTCTCTGTCCTGCTACTGGTAGGACTATAACATTATGTGAACTGACCTGCTCAGGTTTAGACTGGTCATCTATGATATGTAGGTTATATACAGTACATTCTCTGTCCTGCTACTGGTAGGACTATAACATTATGTGAACTGATCTGAACAGGTTTAGACTGGTCATCTATGATATGTAGGTTATATACAGTACATTCTCTGTCCTGCTACTGGTAGGTCTATAACATTATGTGAACTGATCTGAACAGGTTTAGACTGGTCATCTATGATATGTAGGCTTTAACCTAGCCTACTTTACATAATATAACATCTACATATCACAAACAACCCACTACTATACATTATAACCTAGTCTACTTTACATAATATAACATCTACATATCACTAACAACCCACTATTATACATTATAACCTAGTCTACTTTACATAATATAACATCTACATATCACTAACAACCCACTATTATACATTATAACCTAGTCTACTTTACATAATATAACATCTACATATCACTAACAACCCACTATTATACATTATAACCTAGCCTACTTTACATAATATAACATCTCTTACTTGTTGCAAATAAACTTTCTGAATGGATCAATGATTTCCCCCTCAGATCAATCATGTCCGTTTTAGCCTTTCTGCCTACATTCTCAGATACGTTTAGAAAATAACAGATTGTAAGACGATAAAAAGCCTACTGTTAATTAATAAAAACAAGTGTGAGACATGGCCTTGTGTTGCTGTACTGTCTATAACTACCTTAACAAACAGTGACTTATTATTATTGTTGTTGCTGTACTGTCTATAACTACCTTAACAAACAGTGACTTATTATTATTATTGACAGTTACCATGGAGATGAAATGTCAACTCCATGTTCATGTGATGCATTAAATCACCTGACTGTTTCGATATGTCTGTTAGTAAATGTTTTATAAGCGATCATTAATAAATGAGAACAATTGACATTCAAGAATTAGTTGTCAATGTGTTAACCACAATCAACATGCTGGATCTCTGTTTAGGGGACAGTGCTCTAAAATGAGTCTCTCTGGGGAGAGAGAGGAGGGGGGCCCTGCCTCTAAAATGAGACTCTCTGGGGAACATGACACCAAGGCTAAGAGGTAAGATGACAATTTTATGAACAATTTATTAAGTTAATATCCAAAATAATTACCTACCTTAAGATGAATGCACTTACTGTAAATCTCTCTGGATCAGAGCATCTGCTAAATCAAGGGTTCTCAATCCGGGGTCTGTGGAGGTACTGCAGGGGTTCTCAATCCGGGGTCTGTGGAGGTACTGCATGGGGTTCTCAATCCGGGGTCTGTGGAGGTACTGCAGGGGTTCTCAATCCGGGGTCTGTGGAGGTACTGCAGGGGTTCTCAATCCGGGGTCTGTGGAGGTACTGCAGGGGTTCTCAATCCGGGGTCTGTGGAGGTACTGCAGGGGTTCTCAATCCGGGGTCTGTGGAGGTACTGCAGGGGTTCTCAATCCGGGGTCTGTGGAGGTACTGCAGGGGTTCCACGGCACCCTGACTGTACTCGTTGCAATGTGAGACATTTGATAGAATTTTCACACGACACGACCACTTTGCCTGCTATTATTGACTAATATAATGGACTGCATATTTTTTTTACCAATTGTGATCGTTGTTACAAGCAGAATTTTAACAATATTACCGTTATATCAACACACTCTTCACACCCGTTTAACAACTATAAATATCTTTGGCATAGTAGACATCGAGTCCCTTGCCAATAATGTTGCCTACAACGTTGCATACAATGTTCATTTTCATCTAACACATATTACTCCCTAGATGCCTTCAATCTCCCAATTTATAGCCATGCCCAATTTAGGATTATTATTTAACAATGTGATGTTGCGCTCCAAAGGGACAACTTGAAATAACATGATGTAGATAATTAAATAATCAAAAGAAAAACGTGTTTATTATACACTCTTAGAAAAGAAGGTTCCTTATAGAACCAAAAAGGCTTCTATCACTTCCTTAATATATGGAATCACTAAAAGTTATATATATATTTTTGGGTTCAGTGAAGAAGAACCTCTAGAGTTCTGATCAACGAAAGTTGAATGTTTTGAGGATGTGAACCCAGCAGCCCTCCAGTGGTCAGATCAAGTCCGCCCGTTTTTTCCAGTGCCCAGCCCGGGATTCAAACCAGCCACCTTTCAGCCACAGGTCCAACTCCTTATCCGCTGGATGAAAACCTGAGTTAATCTTCAGAAATAAGCATGAGTTAATCTGTCAAAATGAAGACAAAATGCTATGCAGTTATACATGGTATATACATAATACATAATATAATATATATATTATACATAATTATTATACATAAATCATTTCCAAAAGCACAAGCACAACTGTTGCATGTAGGTCTATATTATTTATAGATTGATCATATAGAAATATAAAACATTATTTTTAACTACTACGAAGCAATTACATGTGGTGCAGGAACCACTGACTCACTGCATGATTCTATAGTATTATCAAGACACCTGCTGTTAACTCTTAACTACTTAGGACAGCTCACGAGGTGTCCTAAATATCTGCTGACTCGGTGGGACTAGAGACTTCATGCATAGCTTTAATTTATACCCATAAGTGTAAAATGTCTTTATTCTCAGCACTTATACAACCAATGTTCTACTCTGAGACACATTGGCGATATGGGCCAAGATCTCAAAACATTGTTATAAAAAAACATAGAATGTTTGTTTAACATAATAATAAAAAATGAATATTACTAATGTAACCCACTGTAAAGACTGGGTTTATTTTATTTTGTGGCACAGCTCATGTCCGCGTTCTGGAACTGTCCGCATCCCCGTACAGAACTGTCCGCGTCCCCGTACAGAACTGTCCGCGTCCCCGTACAGAACTGTCCGCGTCCCCGTACAGAACTGGTCGGTACAGCTCGGTAAGCTAGCTAGCTACTATACCAGCAGCATCCTAGTTAACTTAGCTAACAATACATCATTCTCTCGTTGACGGATGCTGGCTACCTCTGTCCGGTTCTCCTCTCTTCACTAGATGGACGGTAACTTTAGTGTTTAACCCCTCTGTGTCCAAGGACCAATCTTTTGAATATTATTTTCAGGGCGCCTCAATAGCAGGTATTGAACACCGGGTAAATAATCATTAGTCAGAACCTCAACCTCAGTAAACATTCATTATTAAAATCATCTTAATATCTGATATTGCGAGTAAACAACCTCGGAATAGAAAAGACAAGAGTGCGTCTTCCAGCCCACCAATAAATTACATAATTCAACCCTCCCGGTTAGTAAATTTACCTCAACAAGCCCCCGGAGAAGGCAGAGTAACGACACCAGCCTTTTAGCGGGGCTGACTACAACGCTCGCGTCGCTAAATTAATTTCGTTATTAAAAATGACACACTGCTCGCGCACGCTAACAAGCGTCTAGAAGTCAGTTCTATTTGTGACGCAGTTCGCACTGCATCTCCTCATTGGTTTATAGAAGCAGGTACCCACGTGCCATCTCCTCATTGGTTTATAGCTGTAACGGATGTGAAATGGCGGGTACGCGCTAATAGCATTTCAATCGGTTACGTCACTTGCTCTGAGACCTGAAGTAGGGTTTCCCCTTGCTCTGCGAGGGGCGTGGCCTTTGTGGTAACGATGTGGGTGTCAGTTGTTTATGTTTATGTTTATGCAGAGGGTCCCTGGTTCGCGCCCGTGTCGGGGCGAGGGGACGCTGTAAAGTTATACTGTTACACAGGTACCCACGTGCCATCTCCTCATTGGCTTATAGAAGCAGGTACCCACGTGCCATCTCCTCATTGGTTTATAGAAGCAGGTACCCACGTGCCATCTCCTCATTTAGCAAAAAAAACATAACTTAACATAAACATAACTTCTTTAAAGAATAAAAGCTAATTTACGAACATTTCTGAAAATGGATATATAGCTTTTAGGAATGAAACTCTTATGTTTCCCCATCTGAGCTCAGAGTAGATGAGAGATGTAATGTTTGTCTCTGTTGTGTTGAAGTCCAATCAAGCAGGAGAGACCAGCCTCCCCTGTACCCAGCTGTGTGTCCATGAAGAGTGACCAGTCTATGAATCAACCTCTATCCTTTAGAGAGGGAGACTTTTCTACTGAACAAAGGTAAGAAGAACTCATGAGTCATGGTCAGTGAGTTAAACAACACTGTATCTAGTCATTTCTCTCCCTATTTCCAATTTATTTGTGTTGTTGTCATAATCCATAGGCTAATCCTTCTTTCCATTTTCATAGTCCTAAAACAATTTTAAACAAACACAACATTCCCTCCCTGTGTGTGTGTGTGTGTGTGTGTGTGTGTGTGTGTGTGTGTGTGTGTGTGTGTGTGTGTGTGTGTGTGTGTGTGTGTGTGTGTGTGTGTGTGTGTGTGTGTGTGTGTGTGTGTGTGTGTGTGTGTGTGTACTCCCTGGATGAGGAGATGTAATATCATGTTTTGTCCACAGAAACCAACAGGAGAGATCAGAGTCAGAGATTCTCAGTGGTCAGTCTTCCCAGAGTCATCAAACAGACCTGGCCTCCATATTCAGTGTATGTGGTCCTGTTATGTACATTTGTTTTTGTTTACCTCAAGTAAAGTTGATCTGTCAATCATTCATGAATGTGTTAATGAGAAAGCATTTATTCTCTTGCTTAACTTATTTACTTGATATTTTTCAGCTGCTTGAAGAGAATATTATGACATTTGTGAAGAACGAGCTGAAGATGTTCAAGAGGATTCTTAGTCCAGAACTCCCAGAAGGCTTTGAGAGTCAGAAGCAGGATAAGGAAGTGGTGGATGCTGAAGATGAGAAGCAGGAGAGCAGTGCCAGAGAGGGGGCTCTGAAGATCACACTGCACATCCTGAGGAAAATGAACCAGAAGGAGCTTGCTGACTCACTGGAGAAATGTAAGAGCTGTCTGCCTCATGTTGAATGCTGTTTTATAACATTTAAAAGCTGTAGCTAAAGTACAGCTAAAGTAGATGTGTAACTCAATGATATTGTAGCAGCCTTAACACAACACCTAGTGACCTCATCAAGTAGCAGCAGGGATGTGTTGTGGTGATTAACTTAGAGAGATTTATACAGTCAGTTAAGAGAATAAATAATTATAATTTAAAACTTTATAACAGTCCTACAATACTGTAGGCATTAAAACAGACGTAATATTAATATCCTCTGTGTTATTTCTAGATTCAGATGAGCTTGCTGTGATTTGCCAACGTGAACTCAAATCTAATCTGAAGAAGAAGTTTCAATGTGTATTTGAGGGGATCGCTAAACAAGGAAACCCAACACTTCTCAATAAGATCTACACAGAGCTCTACATCACAGAGGGTGGAACAGGAGAGGTCAATAATGAACATGAGCTGAGACAGATTGAGACAACATCCAGGAAACAAGCAAGACCAGAGACTGCAATCAAATGTAACGACATCTTCAAACCCTTAACTGGACATGACAAACATATCAGAACTGTGCTGACAAAGGGAGTCGCTGGCATTGGAAAAACAGTCTCTGTGCAGAAGTTCATTCTGGACTGGGCTGAAGGAAAAGCAAATCAGGATGTCCAATTTGTATTTTCATTCCCTTTTCGGGAGCTGAATTTGATGAAAGGGGACAAACACACTTTCATTGAACTTCTCAATCACTTCTCAATGGAAACCAAAGAATTAAGAATCTCCAACGATGACAAGTACAAAGTTCTGTTCATCTTTGATGGTCTGGATGAGTGCCGACTGCCCCTAGACTTCCAGAAGAACAAGATCTGTTGTGACGTCACAGAGTCAACAAGAGTGGATGTTCTGCTGACAAATCTCATCAAGGGAAATCTGCTTCCCTCTGCTCTCCTCTGGATAACTACCCGACCTGCAGCAGCCAATAAGATACCTTCAGGGTGTGTTGACCAGGTGACAGAGGTACGAGGGTTTAATGACCCACAGAAGGATGAGTACTTCAGGAAGAGAATCAGTGACGAGGACCTGGCCAGCAGAATCATCTCACACATAAAGACATCAAGGAGCCTCCACATCATGTGCCACATTCCAGTCTTCTGTTGGATTTCCGCAACAGTCCTTGAACCCATGCTGAAACATAAGAGAGAAGAGATGCCCAAGACTCTGACTGAGATGTACACACACCTTGTGGTGTTTCATACCAAACAGAAGAATGAAAAGTATCTTGGGAAAGAAGAGACAGGTCCACACTGGAATGAAGAGAGCATTCTGTCACTGGGAAAACTGGCTTTTCAACAGCTTGTGAAAGGCAATCAGATTTTCTATGAAGAAGACCTGAAAGAGGCTGGCATTGATGTCAATGAAGCCTCAGTGTACTCAGGATTGTGCACACAGCTCTTTAAAGAGGAATGTGGGCTGTACCAGAACAAGGTGTACTGCTTTGTTCATCTGAGCATTCAGGAGTTTCTGGCTGCTGTATATGTGTTCCTCTCATTCATCAACAACAATGATAATCTAATGGACAAACTGCAAAAAAAGTCCAGTAACTTTTCTGTGCTGTTCAGAGACAAGCCTAAAGTTACTGTCTACAAGAGTGCTGTGGATGAAGCCTTAAAAAGTGAGATGGGAAACCTGGACCTTTTCCTCCGTTTCCTTCTGGGCCTCTCACTGGAGTCCAATCAGAAGCATTTACGAGGTCTACTGACAAAGACAAGAAGCAGCTCACAGAGCCATGAAGAAACAGTGAAGTACATCAAGGAGAAGATCAGGGAGAATCCCTCTCCAGAGAGGATCATCAATCTGTTCCACTGTCTGAATGAACTGAATGACCATTCTCTAGTGGAGGAGATCCAAAGCTACCTGAGACCAGGAAGTCTTTCAAAACCCAACCTGTCACCTGCACAGTGGTCAGCTCTGGTCTTTGTGTTGCTGACTTCAGAAAAGGAGCTGGATGTGTTTGACCTGAAGAAATACTCCAGATCAGAGGAAGGTCTTCTGAGGCTGCTGCCAGTGGTCAAAGCCTCCAGAGCTGCTCTGTGAGTAAATAAAATGACTTTTATGAACTAATCATCAGGAAGAAATATTAAGTTTAGAGAAAAGTAACATATTGAATAAATGCATTGATTTTCACATTATTATAACAATATAATTCTAGGAGAAGGAAGATGAATCTATATGTTGTTTGAGAGAATAAACTAAATGCATCTGCCATTGTCCTTCTACACTACTGGTGTTAAATTAACAGTGTGTTTGTGAAGTCATGATGATCTCTTTGTCAGGCTGTCAGGCTGTGGAGTCACAGAGGAAGGCTGTGCTTCTCTGGTCTCAGCTCTGGAGTCAAACTCCTCACACCTGAGAGAGCTGGACCTGAGTAACAATGACCTGAAGGATTCAGGAGTGAAGCTGCTCTCTGCTGGACTGGGGAATCCCCACTGTAAACTGGAGACTCTGAGGTCAGTATTCCTGTAGTTGGTCAACAAGTGATAACTGTTCACCAGATCCACATGTGTTTACCAGACACACATAGTCCACAACATATGTGTTTGGACAGTGAAGCTTACAGTTTTACATTTGGTGCTATGCTCCAGCATTTTGGATTTGAGATATAATGTTTCATATTAGGTGACAGTACAGAATGTCACCTTTTATTTGAGGTTATTCATACATATCTGTTTTATCATTTGGAAATGAAAGCACCTTTTATTTGACTAGTTCTACCATTTGAATAAGTCTTAATTATTTGGACAAATTCAATTATATTGTATTAAAGAAGTTTAGTATTTGGTTGAATATCCCACGCCTGCAGTGATTACATCAAGCTTGTGATTCTTCTAACTTGTTGAATTAATTTGCAGTTTGTCTTGGTAGTGTTTTGGATGTTTTTCCTAATAGAAACGGAATGGTGAATAATGTCCTGTCATTTTGGAGTCACTTCACTTGTATTGTCAGTAAGAATTGAAGATGTTTCTGAACACTTCTACATTCATGTGGATGCTGCCATGATTATGAATAATCATGAATGAATTGTGAATGATCATGATTGAGAAAGTTACAGAGGTACAACGATCATTAGCATGTTTTGTTGTAGCCTCTGTTATTGGTAATGGTGAGAGTTTAGCATGTTTTGTTGTAGTCTCTGTTATTGGTAATGGTGAGAGGTTAGTATGTTTTGTTGTATCCTCTGTTATTGGTAATGGTGAGAGGTTAGCATGTTTTGTTGTAGCCTCTGTTATTGGTAATGGTGAGAGGTTAGCATGTTTTGTTGTAGCCTCTGTTATCTGTAATGGTGAGAGGTTAGCATGTTTTGTTGTTAGCCTCTGTAACTTTCTCAATCATTATTATTCATGATTTTTCTTAATCAAGGCATCATCAGGATTAATTTATTTGTGTTTAGAAACATGTTATGTACTCACTTAGACATAAAATTATTCCATTCATCATCCACCATTCAGTTACTATTGGGCAAAACACAACCCAAAACAAACTGCAAATGCAACCAACGAGTTTACGACCAAATACTCAACTTTTGAATACTTTAATACACCGTTTGTCAGGATACTCATGAATTCTCTAAATAGGGGGACTAGATACATGAAGTGCTTGCATTTCTAAATGGTGAAACAGATATGTATTAAAATACCCTCAAATAAAAGGTGACATTATATACTGTCACTTCATATGAAACATTTGATCTGAAATCCAAAATGTTGGAGTATAGAACCACATTTACAATGTTAGCTTCACTGTCAAAATAGATATGGTGTGGACTGTATACTCAATACAATCTAAATCTGATACCTCACTGTCATTATAGATATGGTGTGGACTGTATACTCAATACAATCTAAATCTGATACCTCACTGTCATTATAGATATGGTGTGGACTGTATACTCAATACAATCTAAATCTGATACCTCACTGTCTGTCCTTTTGACTGATACTGCTTTTAAACTGGTCTGGTCAGTCTACTCAAATATTTGTACATTTTTCTCTCTCCAAGCAACACTTTGATAATTTGTCATTTCACATAATGAAACATCCATTTATGAATAGATATGGCAGATTTCAGGACACTGATGTATCTGAAAATGTATTAAAAGTTATACCGCCACTATTTTCACCACCAAAGAATATCAGTGTGGTTTTAATATGATTTGACTCTTTGCAGGCTGTCAGGCTGTCTAGTCACAGAGGAAGGCTGTGCTTCTCTGGTCTCAGCTCTGAGGTCAAACCCCTCACACCTGAGAGAGCTGGACCTGAGCTACAATCACCCAGGAGACTCAGGAGTCAGACTGCTCTCTGCTGGACTGGAGGATCCACACTGCAGACTGGAGAAACTCAAGTATGTAGAGGGTTTATGTCAATGTTCATATCAGACATGTTTGACTTATCAGGCTAGTTAAGACAAACATTCTGACCACCACTTGGACAAAGGTGTGTGTGTCCAGTGTGTGTGTGTATCACTCAATGACTGTCTGTTCTTCTGCTTACCGCTACAGTGTGGAACATGGTGGAGAGAACACAATGAAACCTGGGCTTAGAAAATGTGAGTGTTGACTGCTGTGAAGAATATGACTAAGAATAAGTCTTAATTCAAGTTAAGTCAAAGTCAAAGACCACCATCATTACTTACTTGGTCATATTAAATATCAGCTATAGTTCTACAGAAGCAGAAATCAGGGACACCAAAGTTTACAAAGAGTTGATTTGACAATGTGTGTGTGTGTGTGTGTGTGTGTGTGTGTGTGTGTGTGTGTGTGTGTGTGTGTGTGTGTGTGTGTGTGTGTGTGTGTGTGTGTGTGTGTGTGTGTGTGTAATTAATAGGAATAAGTTCATTCATTACCAAGCAGTATAACATATGATCATTCAACAAGTCTCAAGTTACCTTAACTTCTCCTTTTGATACCTAGAAACATCTACATTAAATGAATTAGTGAAAAGTGAGTTAACGTTCTAATGTGAATGATGATGATTTCTAATATTGTGTCTGGTTTCATCCATCAGATGTCTGTGATCTCACACTGGACCCAAACACAGTATACAGACTCCTCTCTCTGTCTGTGGAGAACAGAAAGGTGACATGTAGGACAGAGGAGCAGCCGTATCCTGATCACCCAGAGAGATTTGAGGTCTGGGAACAGGTGCTGTGTAGAGAGGGTCTGACTGGGCGCTGTTACTGGGAGGTAGAGTGGAGTGGGAGAAGGGCTGTTATAGGAGTGACATATAAAGGAATCAAAAGGAGAGGAGGGGGTAAGGACTGTTGGCTTGGATACAATGACAAGTCCTGGAGTCTGTGCTGCTCTGACAACAGCTACATTGCCAGTCACAATAATAATTCCACTATCATAGACGTCCCCTCCTCCAGCTCCCACAGAGTAGGAGTGTATATGGACTGGCCAGCCGGCACTCTGTCCTTCTATAGAGCCTCCTCTGACACACTGACCCACCTGATCACATTCACCTCCACATTCACTGAGCCCCTCTATCCAGGGTTTAGGGTTTTCAATGACTCCTCAGTGTCCCTGGAAATAGGAGTCTGACACACACACACACAGGACACACACACTGGACACACACACACACACACACACACTGGACGGAACACACACACACACACACACACACACACACAAACGCACACACACTGGACACACACACTGAACACACACACACACACACACACTGGACACACACACACACACACACTGGACACACACACACACACACTGGACACACACACACACTCACACACACACACACTGGACACACACACACACAAACACACACTCACACACTGCTAATATGATGTACAAATATCAATGATGTGTCTATATGAACCAAGTTGTTTGGGTGAATACAATAGCCTAATATATTCAATATGCCATAAACTATTGTTTTTTTAACAGTTTCACTAATTCATTCTAATTAACTAAATAATTATGACACACCCCTCAATATCGGGGTGGCAGTTCTCAATTTTTGCTGGTTCCAAAACGAACCCCTCTTTTGAAAAGGGTTCTTCAAAGCATCCCTTAAGGTCGGCAGGTAGCTGGTTAGAACATTGGAATTGTAACCGAAAGGAATCCCCGAACTGACAAGGTAAAAATCTGTCGTTCTACCCCGGAACAGTTCATAGGCCGTCATTGAAAATAAGAATTTGTTCTTAACTGACTTGCCTAGTTAAATAAAGATACAATTAAAAAAATACATATATTGTTTTTTTTAACAGTTTCATTAATTCATTCTAATTAACTTAATAATTATGACACACTAATTGTCATTGGTTGCACTAATTACACTGTTTGTCTACATAACTTGGTTCAAGTATTCATGACATCACCCTGAAGAAGACACAGTGATGCTGAAACGTTGGTAAAAACACAATAAATTACTGGGAGTTTATATATGGAGTTTATATATGGAGTTAATATATGGAGTTTATATAAGGAGTTTATATATGGAGTTTATATATGGAGTTTATATATGGAGTTTATACATGGAGTTTATACATGGAGTTTATACATGGAGTTTATACATGGAGTTTATACATGGAGTTTATACATGGAGTTTATATATGGAGTTTATATATGGAGTTTATACATGGAGTTTATATATGGAGTTTATATATGGAGTTTATATATGGAGTTTATATATGGAGTTTATATATGGAGTTTATATATGGAGTTTATACATGGAGTTTATATATGGAGTTTATATATGGAGTTTATATATGGAGTTTATATATGGAGTTTATATATGGAGTTTATATATGGAGTTAATATATGGAGTTTATACATGGAGTTTATACATGGAGTTTATACATGGAGTTATATATGGAGTTTATATATGGAGTTTATACATGGAGTTTATACATGGAGTTTATACATGGAGTTTATACATGGAGTTAATATATGGAGTTTATACATGGAGTTTATACATGGAGTTTATACATGGAGTTTATATATGGAGTTTATATATGGAGTTTATATATGGAGTTTATATTTGGAGTTTATACATGGAGTTTATATATGGAGTTTATACATGGAGTGTGGGACTTTCTTTATTGTGATAGTTGAGGGTCACTATAGCAACAGAGTATTGTCATGCAGGGTCACTATAGCAACAGAGTGTTGTAATGCAGGGTCACTATAGCAACATAGTGTTGTGATGCTGGGTCACTATAGCAACAGTGTGTGAATCTCTCCAGACCAGAGGACTGTCTTCTAGGAGAGGAACCCTGTGATGTCATCATCAGAGAGGGAGATTCTAGACACACATTCTCTGCTCTATTATTCTCTATCTTAACAGGGGTGCAGTTTGGACATTCACCACTTGATGGCAGTGTTAAACCAGAAGTGATGAAAACAACATCACTGCAGAGAGAGAGAGAGTCTAATATACTGATATACAGTGCATTCAGAAAGTATTCAGACCCCTTGACTTTTTCCACATTTTGTCACGTTACAGCCTCATTCTAAAATTGATTAAATCGTTTTTTTCCCTCATCAATCTACACACAATAACCCATAATTATAAAGCAAAAACTGTTTATTTTATGTGTGCACATTTTTACAAAAAAAAAACTTAGATATCACATTTACATAAGTATTCAGACCCTTTACTCAGTACTTTGTTGAAGCACCTTTGGCAGCGATTACAACCTTGAGTCTTCTTGGGTTTGATGCTACAAACCTGGCACACCTGTATTTGGGGAGTTTCTCACATTCTTCTCTGTAGATCCTCTCAAGCTCTGTCAGGTTGGATGGGGAGCGTCGCTGCACAGCTATTTTCAGGTCTCTCCAGAGATGTTCGATCGGGTTCAAGTCCGGGCTTAGGATCATTGTCCTGTTGTCCAGTCTGGTCTGTGTATACTAAACTGGGAGGGTAGAGAGTCAGAACAGAGGGAAAGAGAGAGAGAGGGAGGGTAGAGAGTCAGAACAGAGGGAAAGAGAGAGAGAGGGGGTAGAGAGTCAGAACAGAGGGAAAGAGAGAGAGAGGGAGGGTAGAGAGTCAGAACAGAGGGAGAGAGAGAGGGAGGGATGGTAGAGAGTCAGAACAGAGGGAAAGAGAGAGAGAGGGAGGGTAGAGAGTCAGAACAGAGGGAAAGAGAGAGAGGGAGGGTAGAGAGTCAGAACAGAGGGAAAGAGAGAGAGGGAGGGTAGAGAGTCAGAACAGAGGGAAAGAGAGAGAGGGATGGTAGAGAGTCAGAACAGAGGGAAAGAGAGAGAGAAGGGGGAGAGAGAGAGAACAGAGAGAGAGAGAGAGAGAGGGGGGGAGAGAGTCAGAACAGAGGGAAAGAGAGAGAGAGGGAGGGTAGAGAGTCAGAACAGAGGGAAAGAGAGAGAGAGGGAGTGGAGACAGAGGATGTGTGGAAGTTGCTTTATATTTGGTAATTGGGGCCTTTGAGCCCTGATGGGCTGGGTGACATCAGTGACACTCAGAGATATGAGTTGCTGTGGAGGGAGAGGAAGAGAGAGAGGGAGGGAGAGAGAGAGGGAGAGAGAAATAGAGAGGGAGAGAGAAGGGGAGAGAGGGAGAGCAAGAGAGAGAGGGAGAGAGAGCAATAGGGAGAGAAAACCTTAGTCCAAGGTTGCATTGCAGTTCAGACGTCTTTTTCTGTTCCGTATTGTTTGTGTCCTGTATATATATTTACACCTCTCTTCACTTATCTTTTATTTATTTTATTATCCAAGAACTCAACTACAAAAGCTTTCCTGCAAAAGCTTTCCTGCAACCCGCTTCACCAATTACTAAAAAGTAATATTTACCTCAAACTGAAAATCCATCGTGGAAGCCAGCCAGGGGCTAATTCAGAAGCTAGCCTGAAAGCTAACCAGTAGCTACTCCGTTAGCTAGCCAGAAGCTAATCTGTAGCTGCCCCGAAATTAGCCGGTTTGCTGGCTAGCGTTGGTTTTCAGCTGCCCTCGTGTTGTGGTCATCAGCTATTCCTCTAGCTCGATAATCTACCGGCACTTTTGTGCAACGCGACTCGGACCGGAGCATTCCGGGACTTTTCTTCTCTCTCAGTTTCCCCGGATTCCAGCCGCAGGCTCTGGTCACTTGCACCTTGACTTCGCAGCTAGCTAGCTGCAAACCGTGTGACGATTGGCTTACGTCGACCCCGGAGCAAACTCAAATCATCCTGGAGCTAGCCAGCTGAGGAGTTCCATCACCATCCGGACCCGTTTCTTTTGTTGCTGCTGCAGATACGGAACCCCACCGGGCCTTCACGTCTGACTGCCGACGTTATCTGCCCGAGGGATTTATCCAACTGGCACCTCCGTCCCGACGTTACCTGAACGCTCACCTGAGGCCCGCTAATCGTTAGCTGTCTTATCGGCTGCTACCTGAATAAGCATACCGGACAACTATTATTTTTTTTTATTTTTATTTTTTTTTCTCCTTGGGTCACTATATCTATTCTGCCAATTTGGATTGATCCCCTCTTCCACACGGAACCCCACTACACGGAACCCCACTAACTTACCGACGGAAACGCACGAGGTATCTACAAACAGACCTCCATCCTATGCTGCTACCGACAGCCACATACCCGGCCAGCTGTCTGGATCGCCACGACCCCAACCAACCTCTACTCACTGGACCCTTATTGATCACCCGATTAAGCATGCCTCTCCTTAATGTAAATATGCCTTGTCCATTGCTGTTCTGGTTAATGTTTATTGGCTTATTTCACTGTAGAGATTCTAGCCCTGTTCACTATACCATATCCAACCTCTCAGTTCCACCACCCACATATGCGATGACATCACCTGGTTTCAATGATGTTTCTAGAGACAATATCTCTCTCATCATCACTCAATACCTAGGTCTACCTCCACTGTATTCACATCCTACCATACCTTTGTCTGTACATTATTCCTTTAAACTATTTTATCGCCCCCAGAAACCTCCTCTTACTCTCTGCTCTAGCAGCTCTAGGCGACCAATTCTCATAGCTTTTAGCCGCACCCTTATCCTACTCCTCCTCTGTTCCTCTGGTGATGTAGAGGTGAATCCAGGCCCTGCAGTACCTGGCTCCACTCCTATTCCCCAGGCGCTCTCTTTTGATGACTTCTGTAACCGTAATAGCCTTGGCTTCATGCATGTTAACATTAGAAGCCTCCTCCCTAAGTTTGTTTTGTTCACTGCTTTAGCACACTCTGCCAACCCGGATGTTTTAGCCGTGTCTGAATCCTGGCTTAGAAAGACCACCAAAAACTCAGATATTTTCATCCCCAATTACAAGATTTTCAGACAAGATAGAACGGCCAAAGGGGGCGGTGTTGCAATCTACTGCAAAGACTGCCTGCAGAGTTCTGTCTTACTATCCAGGTCTGTTCCCAAACAATTTGAACTTCTACTTTTAAAAATCCACCTCTCTAAAAACAAGTCTCTCACCGTTGCCGCCTGCTATAGACCACCCTCTGCCCCCAGCTGTGCTCTGGACACTATATGTGAACTGATTGCCCCCCATCTATCTTCAGAGTTCGTGCTGCTAGGCGACCTAAATTTGAACATGCTCAAAACCCCAGCCACCCTACAATCTAAGCTTGATGCCCTCAATCTCACACAAATTATCAATGAACCTACCAGGTACCACCCCAATTCCGTAAACTCGGGTACCCTCATAGATATCATCCTAACAAACTTGCCCTCCAAATACACCTCTGCTGTTTTCAACCAAGATCTCAGCGATCACTGCCTCATTGCCTGTATCCGTAATGGGTCAGCGGTCAAACGACCTCCACTCATCACTGTCAAACGCTCCCTGAAACACTTCAGCGAGCAGGCCTTTCTAATCGACCTGGCCGGGGTATCCTGGAAGGATATCGATCTCATCCCGTCAGTAGAGGATGCCTGGTCATTTTTTAAAAATGCCTTCCTCACCATCTTGAATAAGCATGCCCCATTCAAGAAATTTAGAACCAGGAACAGATATAGCCCTTGGTTCTCTCCTGACCTGACTGCCCTTAACCAACAGAAAAACATCCTATGGCGTTCTGCATTAGCATCGAACAGCCCCCGTGATATGCAACTTTTCAGGGAAGCCAGAAACCAATATACACAGGCAGTTAGAACAGCCAAGGCTAGCTTTTTCAAGCAGAAATTTGCTTCCTGCAACACAAATTCAAAAAAGTTCTGGGACACCGTAAAGTCCATGGAGAATAAGAACACCTCCTCCCAGCTTCCAACCGCTCTGAAGATAGGAAACACTGTCACCACCGACAAATCCACTATAATTGAGAATTTCAATAAGCATTTTTCCACGGCTGGCCATGCTTTCCATCTGGCTGCCCCTACCCCGGACAACAGCACTGCCCTCCCCTCTGCTACTCGCCCAAGCTTCCCCCATTTCTCTTTCTCCCAAATACAGTCAGCTGATGTCCTAAATGAGCTGCAAAATCTGGACCCTTACAAATCAGCCGGGCTAGATAATCTGGACCCTTTCTTTCTAAAACTATCTGCTGAAATTGTTGCCACCCCTATTACTAGCCTCTTCAACCTCTCTTTCGTGTCGTCCGAGATCCCCAAAGATTGGAAAGCAGCTGCGGTTATCCCCCTCTTCAAAGGGGGGGACACCCTTGACCCTAACTGCTACAGACCTATATCTATCCTACCCTGCCTTTCTAAGGTCTTCGAAAGCCAAGTCAACAAACAGATTACCGACCATTTCGAATCCCACCACACCTTCTCCGCTATGCAATCTGGTTTCAGAGCTGGTCATGGGTGCACCTCAGCCACGCTCAAGGTCATAAACGACATCGTAACCGCCATCGATAGGAAACAATACTGTGCAGCCGTATTCATTGACCTGGCCAAGGCTTTTGACTCTGTCAATCACCACATCCTCATTGGCAGACTCGACAGCCTTGGTTTCTCTAATGATTGCCTCGCCTGGTTCACCAACTACTTCTCTGATCGAGTTCAGTGTGTCAAATCGGAGGGTCTGTTGTCCGGGCCTCTGGCAGTCTCTATGGGGGTGCCACAGGGTTCAATTCTTGGACCGACTCTCTTCTCTGTATACATCAATGATGTCGCTCTTGCTGCTGGTGATTCTCTGATCCACCTCTACGCAGACGACACTATTCTGTATACTTCTGGCCCTTCTTTTGACACTGTGTTAACAACTCTCCAGGCGAGCTTCAATGCCATACAACTCTCCTTCCGTGGCCTCCAACTGCTCTTAAATACAAGTAAAACCAAATGCATGCTCTTCAACCGATCGCTGCCTGCCCCTGCCCGCCTGTCCAACATCACTACTTTGGACGGTTCTGACTTAGAATATGTGGACAACTACAAATACCTAGGTGTCTGGTTAGACTGTAAACTCTCCTTCCAGACTCACATCAAACATCTCCAATCCAAAGTCAAATCTAGAATTGGCTTCCTATTCCGCAACAAAGCATCCTTTACTCATGCTGCCAAACATACCCTTGTAAAACTGACCATCCTACCAATCCTCGACTTCGGTGATGTCATTTACAAAATAGCCTCCAAAACCCTACTCAATAAATTGGATGCAGTCTATCACAGTGCCATCCGTTTTGTCACCAAAGCCCCATATACTACCCACCACTGCGACCTGTACACTCTCGTTGGCTGGCCCTCGCTTCATACTCGTCGCCAAACCCACTGGTTCCAGGTCATATACAAGACCCTGCTAGGTAAAGTCCCCCCTTATCTCTGCTCGCTGGTCACCATAGCAGCACCTATCTGTAGCACGCGCTCCAGCAGGTATATCTCTCTAGTCACCCCCAAAACCAATTCTTCCTTTGGACGCCTCTCCTTCCAGTTCTCTGCTGCCAATGACTGGAACGAACTACAAAAATCTCTGAAATTGGAAACACCTATCTCCCTCACTAGCTTTAAGCACCAGCTGTCAGAGCAGCTCATAGATTACTGCACCTGTACATAACCCATCTACAATTTAGCCCAAACAACTACCTCTTTACCTACTGTATTTATTTATTAATTTATTTTGCTCCTTTGCACCCCATTATTTTCTGTCTCTACTTTGCACTTTCTTCCGCTGCAAACCAACCATTCCAGGTTTTTTTTTTAGTTTTATTTTACTTGCTGTGTTGTATTCACTTCACCTCCATGGCCTTTTATATTTTTATTTATTTATTTTATTTATTTATACATATATTTGTTTGCCTTCACCTCCCTTATCTCACCTCACTTGCTCACATTGTATATAGACTTATTTTTTTTCACTGTATTATTGACTATATGTTTGTTTTACTCCATGTGTAACTATGTGTTGTTGTATGTGTCGAACTGCTTTGCTTTATCTTGGCCAGGTCGCAATTGTAAATGAGAACGTGTTCTCAATTTGCCTACCTGGTTAAATAAAGGTTAAATAAAAAAATAAAAAAAATAAATAAAATAAATAAATAGAGGGAGAGATAGAGGGAGAGATTAGTCAGCAGAAATTATTCAAGACGGCGGTCGTCTGTAAATGAACTTCTTTATTTCTCTCTTTCCCCACTGAGGAAGTTAAAGGACGGACACACACACACACACACACACACACACACACACACACACACACACACACACACACACTGGACAGATACACTCACACACACTTGACACGCACACACACCCTGGACACACACACACAGACACACACAAACACTTACACACACACAGTGTGATTATATGATATATTTTACTGTTTGTGTTCGTACCACAGGAGGCTGGTGGGACCTTAATTGGGGAGGACAGGCTTGTAATGTCTGGAGGGGAATAAGTGGAATGGTATCAAACACGTGGTTTCCATGTGTTCCATTTCATTCACTCTGTTCCAGACATTATTATGAGCCGTCCTCCCCTCAGCAGCCTCCTCTGGTATGTACTGTCCTATATGTGAGAGAGATCCAACAAGGACTTACAATGTATGTATTACTTTTAATACCTGCAAATGGCAAATAAACTACTTGAACTCCTTATGATTGTCTGCAGCCAACTAGTCTGTTGGCGTCTGACAAGAGGAGAAAATATTACAGGAATATTCTGCAAATGTTGATGAAGACGTCACTCAATCCACCCAAAACAACATGCAGTCTTTCCACAAGACTCCCATGAAGTTATAGTGTGACGTTATGAGTTGACGTTAAAGTAACATTCTCAGAACATACTGCACTTGTTTTATACTGTTTTAGATGGATCCTCTGTTTATCATCTTGTTTTATACTGTTTTAGATGGATCCTCTGTTTATCATCTTGTTTTATACTGTTTTAGATGGATCCTCTGTTTATCATCTTGTTTTATACTGTTTTAGATGGATCCTCTGTTTATCATCTTGTTTTATACTGTTTTAGATGGATCCTCTGTTTATCATCTTGTTTTATACTGTTTTAGATGGATCCTCTGTTTATCATCTTGTTTTATACTGTTTTAGATGGATCCTCTGTTTATCATCTTGTTTTATACTGTTTTAGATGGATCCTCTGTTTATCATCTTGTTTTATACTGTTTTAGATGGATCCTCTGTTTATCATCTTGTTTTATACTGTTTTAGATGGATCCTCTGTTTATCATCTTGTTTTATACTGTTTTAGATGGATCCTCTGTTTATCATCTTGTTTTATACTGTTTTAGATGCATCCTCTGTTTATCATCTTGTTTTATACTGTTTTAGATGGATCCTCTGTTTATCATCTTGTTTTATACTGTTTTAGATGAATCCTCTGTTTATCATCTTGTTTTATACTATTTAGATGGATCCTCTGTTTATCATCTTGTTTTATACTGTTTTAGATGGATCCTCTGTTTATCATCTTGTTTTATACTGTTTTAGATGTATCCTCTGTTTATCATCTTGTTTTATACTGTTTTAGATGGATCCTCTGTTTATCATCTTGTTTTATACTGTTTTAGATGGATCCTCTGTTTATCATCTTGTTTTATACTGTTTTAGATGGATCCTCTGTTTATCATCTTGTTTTATACTGTTTTAGATGGATCCTCTGTTTATCATCTTGTTTTATACTGTTTTATATGGATCCTCTGTTTATCATCTTGTTTTAGATGGATCCTCTGTTTATCATCTTGTTTTATACTGTTTTAGATGGATCCTCTGTTTATCATCTTGTTTTAGATGGATCCTCTGTTTATCATCTTGTTTTATACTGTTTTAGATGGATCCTCTGTTTATCATCTTGTTTTATACTGTTTTAGATGGATCCTCTGTTTATCATCTTGTTTTATACTGTTTTAGATGGATCCTCTGTTTATCATCTTGTTTTATACTGTTTTAGATGGATCCTCTGTTTATCATCTTGTTTTATACTGTTTTAGATGGATCCTCTGTTTATCATCTTGTTTTATACTGTTTTAGATGGATCCTCTGTTTATCATCTTGTTTTATACTGTTTTAGATGGATTCTCTGTTTATCATCTTGTTTTATACTGTTTTAGATGGATCCTCTGTTTATCATCTTGTTTTATACTGTTTTAGATGGATCCTCTGTTTATCATCTTGTTTTATACTGTTTTAGATGGATCCTCTGTTTATCATCTTGTTTTATACTGTTTTAGATGGATCCTCTGTTTATCATCTTGTTTTATACTGTTTTAGATGGATCCTCTGTTTATCATCTTGTTTTATACTGTTTTAGATGGATCCTCTGTTTATCATCTTGTTTTATACTGTTTTAGATGGATTCTCTGTTTATCATCTTGTTTTATACTGTTTTAGATGGATCCTCTGTTTATCATCTTGTTTTATACTGTTTTAGATGGATCCTCTGTTTATCATCTTGTTTTATACTGTTTTAGATGAATCCTCTGTTTATCATCTTGTTTTATACTATTTAGATGGATCCTCTGTTTATCATCTTGTTTTATACTGTTTTAGATGGATCCTCTGTTTATCATCTTGTTCTATACTGTTTTAGATGGATCCTCTGTTTATCATCTTGTTTTATACTGTTTTAGATGGATCCTCTGTTTATCATCTTGTTTTATACTGTTTTAGATGGATCCTCTGTTTATCATCTTGTTTTATACTGTTTTAGATGAATCCTCTGTTTATCATCTTGTTTTATACTGTTTTAGATGGATCCTCTGTTTATCATCTTGTTTTATACTGTTTTAGATGGATCCTCTGTTTATCATCTTGTTTTATACTGTTTTAGATGGATCCTCTGTTTATCATCTTGTTTTATACTGTTTTAGATGGATCCTCTGTTTATCATCTTGTTTTATACTGTTTTAGATGGATCCTCTGTTTATCATCTTGTTTTATACTGTTTTAGATGGATCCTCTGTTTATCATCTTGTTTTATACTGTTTTAGATGTATCCTCTGTTTATTATCTTGTTTTAGATGGATCCTCTGTTTATCATCTTGTTTTAGATGGATCCTCTGTTTATCATCTTGTTTTATACTGTTTTAGATGGATCCTCTGTTTATCATCTTGTTTTATACTGTTTTAGATGGATCCTCTGTTTATTATCTTGTTTTAGATGGATCCTCTGTTTATCATCTTGTTTTATACTGTTTTAGATGGATCCTCTGTTTATCATCTTGTTTTATACTGTTTTAGATGGATCCTCTGTTTATCATCTTGTTTTATTCTGTTTTAGATGGATCCTCTGTTTATCATCTTGTTTTATACTGTTTTAGATGGATCCTCTGTTTATCATCTTGTTTTAGATGGATCCTCTGTTTATCATCTTGTTTTATACTGTTTTAGATGGATCCTCTGTTTATCATCTTGTTTTATACTGTTTTAGATGGATCCTCTGTTTATCATCTTGTTTTATACTGTTTTAGATGGATCCTCTGTTTATCATCTTGTTTTATACTGTTTTAGATGGATCCTCTGTTTAAACATTTAAACTCTTACAACAAATTAACACATTGGTATTTTAATAGTGTTATTTTATGTATTTTATGTTGGAAAAAAAATTGTACCATTATATATGGACATGTGCTCCATAGTTGTACAAGGATATATTGTACTTTTAAAACTAAAACATTCTTGAAACAAGAAAAAGCATGTGAATTGTGAAAACTATTTCATTATTGATTTTACATTGCCTCTCCCAGTCGCAGGTTGATGTTTGTCATGAATCTTGACCTGGAGGCAGAACTGTGAAATTTCCTCCAGATATGCCAGCTGCAAAGTCAGAATTGGCTGTATCGTTTGTGACATTTGTGGGAAATGATTTTTGTTGGTCTTCATTTAAAGGAAGGAAGCAGTGTGGTTAGGGTTAAGGTGTCAGGCTGAGTGTAACTGGTGCATGGAATCAGGCGCAGGGGAGCAGAGATCAGTGTACAAGGTATTTATTCCACGAAGAGCACCAGTATAAAACAAATTGTAGAAGGCCGGTGACGTTGACCGCTCGAACAAGGAGAGGGACCGACTTCTGCAGAAGTCATGACATAAGGTTAGGATTAAAATCAGATGTTATTACTTTGTGCCTGTTCCAGCTAGTGACCACTTTGCTGAACTGCCTCCAGAACAAGATTCATGACAATAAATGCCAACCTGCCTCCCAGTCATCCCCTCCTTATCTTTACAAGGCTGCAGAACATACAAGCTAGTGATGTGGGGGTTCTCTCATAACCCTCAGTCCCCAGGTGGGTAGATGGCAGGTTGTATAAAGAGAAGCTAGTGATGTGGGGGTTCTCTCATAACCCTCAGTCCCCAGGTGGGTAGATGGCAGGTTGTATAAAGAGAAGCTAGTGATGTGGGGGTTCTCTCATAACCCTCAGTCCCCAGGTGGGTAGATGGCAGGTTGTATAAAGAGAAGCTAGTGATGTGGGTTTCTCTCATAACCCTCAGTCCCCAGGTGGGTAGATGGCAGGTTGTATAAAGAGAAGCTAGTGATGTGGGGGTTCTCTCATAACCCTCAGTCCCCAGGTGGGTATATGGCAGGTTGTATAAAGAGAAGCTAGTGATGTGGGGGTTCTCTCATAACCCTCAGTCCCCAGGTGGGTAGATGGCAGGTTGTATAAAGAGAAGCTAGTGATGTGGGGGTTCTCTCATAACCCTCAGTCCCCAGGTGGGTAGATGGCAGGTTGATTAAAAAGAAGCTAGTGATGTGGGGGTTCTCTCATAACCCTCAGTCCCCAGGTGGGTAGATGGCAGGTTGAATAAAGAGAAAATAATAGGCTATATAACAAAATACATAAATGTATAATTATTGTGCAATTTACACAAAACATTATGAACACCTGCTCTTTCCATGACAAACTGACCAGGTGAATCCAGGTGAAAGATATGATCCCGTATTGATGTCACTTGCAGATGAAGGGGGCGGGACAGATTAAAGAAGGATTTTTAAAGACAATTGAGACATGGATTGTGTCTGTGTGTCATGCAGAGGGTGAATGAGCAAGACAAAAGATTTAAGTGCCTTTGAACGAGGTATGGTAGTAGGTGCCAGGCGCACCGGTTTGTGTCATGAACTGCAATGTTGCTGGGTTTTTCACGCTCATGTTCCACCACCCAAAGGACATCCAGCCAACTGGACACCACTGTGGGGAAGCATTGGAGTCAACATGGTCCACCATCCATGTGGAACACTTTCAACACCTTGTAGAATCCATGACCTGATGAATTGAGGCGGTTCTGAGGACAAATGGAGATATTAGGAAGTGAGGGGGAGGGGGGGCATAACTCAATGTTAGGAAGGCGTTCTTAATATCTAGTCCACTCAGTGTATAACCTGTAGGCTACACTGCTCAGTTAGAGTAATATCTAGTCCACTCAGTGTATAACCTATAGACTACACTGCTCAGTTAGAGTAATATCTAGTCCACTCAGTGTATAACCTATAGGCTACACTGCTCAGTTAGAGTAATATCTAGTCCACTCAGTGTATAACCTGTAGGCTACACTGCTCAGTTAGAGTAATATCTAGTCCACTCAGTGTATAACCTGTAGGCTACACTGCTCAGTTAGAGTAATATCTAGTACACTCAGTGTATAACCTGTAGACTACACTGCTCAGCTAGAGTAATATCTAGTCCACTCAGTGTATAACCTGTAGACTACACTGCTCAGTTAGAGTAATATCTAGTCCAGTCAGTGTATAACCTGTAGACTACACTGCTCAGTTAGAGTAATATCTAGTCCACTCAGTGTATAACCTGTAGGCTACACTGCTCAGTTAGAGTAATATCTAGTCCACTCAGTGTATAACCTGTAGGCTACACTGCTCAGTTAGAGTAATATCTAGTCCACTCAGTGTATAACCTGTAGGCTACACTGCTCAGTTAGAGTAATATCTAGTCCACTCAGTGTATAACCTGTAGACTACACTGCTCAGTTAGAGTAATATCTAGTCCACTCAGTGTATAACCTGTAGACTACACTGCTCAGTTAGAGTAATATCTAGTCCACTCAGTGTATAACCTGTAGACTACACTGCTCAGTTAGAGTAATATCTAGTCCACTCAGTGTATAACCTGTAGGCTACACTGCTCAGTTAGATTAATATCTAGTCCACTCAGTGTATAACCTGTAGGCTACACTGCTCAGTTAGAGTAATATCTAGTCCACTCAGTGTATAACCTGTAGACTACACTGCTCAGTTAGAGTAATATCTAGTCCACTCAGTGTATAACCTGTAGACTACACTGCTCAGTTAGAGTAATATCTAGTCCACTCAGTGTATAACCTGTAGACTACACTGCTCAGTTAGAGTAATATGTAGTCCACTCAGTGTATAACCTGTAGACTACACTGCTCAGTTAGAGTAATATCTAGTCCACTCAGTGTATAACCTGTAGGCTACACTGCTCAGTTAGAGTAAAATCTAGTCCAGTCAGTGTATAACCTATAGACTACACTGCTCAGTTAGAGTAATATTTAGTCCACTCAGTGTATAACCTGTCGGCTACACTGCTCAGTTAGAGTAAAATCTAGTCCACTCAGTGTATAACCTGTAGACTACACTGCTCAGTTAGAGTAATATCTAGTCCACACAGTGTATAACCTATAGACCACACTGCTCAGTTAGAGTAACACCTGGTCCACTCAGTGTATAACCTGTAGGCTACACTGCTCAGTTACAGTAATATCTAGTCCACTCAGTGTATAATCTGTAGACTACACTGCTCAGTTAGAGTAATATCTAGTCCACTCAGTGTATAACCTATAGGCTACACTGCTCAGTTAGAGTAACACCTGGTCCACTCAGTGTATAACCTGTAGACTACACTGCTCAGTTAGAGTAATATCTAGTCAACTCAGTGTATAACATGTAGGTTACACTGCTCAGAGTAATATCTAGTCCACTCAGTGTATAACCTGTAGACTACACTGCTCAGTTAGAGCAATATCTAGTACACTCAGTGTATAACCTATAGACTACACTGCTCAGTTATAGTAATATCTAGTCCACTCAGTGTATAACCTATAGACTACACTGCTCAGTTAGAGTAATATCTAGTCCACTCAGTGTATAACCTGTAGGCTACACTGCTCAGTTAGAGTAATATCTAGTCCACTCAGTGTATAACCTATAGACTACACTGTTCAGTTAGAGTAATATCTAGTCCAATCAGTGTATAACCTGTAGACTACACTGCTCAGTTAGAGTAATATCTAATCCACTCAGTGTATAACCTGTAGGCTACACTGCTCAGTTAGAGTAATATCTAATCCACTCAGTGTATAACCTGTAGGCTACACTGCTCAGTTAGAGTAATATCTAGTCCACTCAGTGTATAACCTGTAGGCTACACTGCTCAGTTAGAGTAATATCTAGTCCACTCAGTGTATAACCTGTAGACTACACTGCTCAGTTAGAGTAATATCTAGTCCATCCAGTGTATAACCTGTAGGCTACACTGCTCAGTTAGAGTAATATCTAGTCCACTCAGTGTATAACCTGTAGGCTACACTGCTCAGTTAGAGTAATATCTAGTCCACTCAGTGTATAACCTGTAGACTACACTGCTCAGTTTGAGTAATATCTAGTCCACTCAGTGTATAACCTGTAGGCTACACTGCTCAGTTAGAGTAATATCTAGTCCACTCAGTGTATAACCTGTAGACTACACTGCTCAGTTAGAGTAATATCTAGTCCATTCAGTGTATAACCTGTAGGCTACACTGCTCAGTTAGAGTAATATCTAGTCCACTCCGTGTATAACCTGTAGGCTACACTGCTCAGTTAGAGTAATATCTAGTCCACTCAGTGTATAACCTATAGACTACACTGCTCAGTTCGAGTAATATCTAGTCCACTCAGTGTATAACCTGTAGACTACACTGCTCAGTTAGAGTAATATCTAGTCCACTCAGTGTATAACCTGTAGGCTACACTGCTCAGTTAGAGTAATATCTAGTCCACTCAGTGTATAACCTGTAGGCTACACTGCTCAGTTAGAGTAATATCTAGTCCACTCAGTGTATAACCTGTAGACTACACTGCTCAGTTAGAGTAATATCTAGTCCACTCAGTGTATAACCTGTAGGCTACACTGCTCAGTTAGAGTAATATCTAGTCCACTCAGTGTATAACCTATAGACTACACTGTTCAGTTAGAGTAATATCTAGTCCAATCAGTGTATAACCTGTAGACTACACTGCTCAGTTAGAGTAATATCTAATCCACTCAGTGTATAACCTGTAGGCTACACTGCTCAGTTAGAGTAATATCTAATCCACTCAGTGTATAACCTGTAGGCTACACTGCTCAGTTAGAGTAATATCTAGTCCACTCAGTGTATAACCTGTAGGCTACACTGCTCAGTTAGAGTAATATCTAGTCCACTCAGTGTATAACCTGTAGACTACACTGCTCAGTTAGAGTAATATCTAGTCCATCCAGTGTATAACCTGTAGGCTACACTGCTCAGTTAGAGTAATATCTAGTCCACTCAGTGTATAACCTGTAGGCTACACTGCTCAGTTAGAGTAATATCTAGTCCACTCAGTGTATAACCTGTAGACTACACTGCTCAGTTAGAGTAATATCTAGTCCACTCAGTGTATAACCTGTAGACTACACTGCTCAGTTAGAGTAATATCTAGTACACTCAGTGTATAACCTGTAGACTACACTGCTCAGTTAGAGTAATATCTAGTCCATCCAGTGTATAACCTGTAGGCTACACTGCTCAGTTAGAGTAATATCTAGTCCACTCAGTGTATAACCTGTAGGCTACACTGCTCAGTTAGAGTAATATCTAGTCCACTCAGTGTATAACCTATAGACTACACTGCTCAGTTTGTAATATCTAGTCCACTCAGTGTATAACCTGTAGACTACACTGCTCAGTTAGAGTAATATCTAGTCCACTCAGTGTATAACCTGTAGGCTACACTGCTCAGTTAGAGTAATATCTAGTCCACTCAGTGTATAACCTGTAGGCTACACTGCTCAGTTAGAGTAATATCTAGTCCACTCAGTGTATAACCTGTAGACTACACTGCTCAGTTTGAGTAATATCTAGTCCACTCAGTGTATAACCTGTAGACTACACTGCTCAGTTAGAGTAATATCTAGTCCACTCAGTGTATAACCTGTAGACTACACTGCTCAGTTAGAGTAATATCTAGTCCATTCAGTGTCTAACCTGTAGGCTACACTGTGCAGTTAATGGCCGTCTGTTAAGGTGCCTCTTTATCAGCATCATAAAAGCTGATAGTATTTCAACCACATCAAATATACATCCAAGTCAAACTGAAATCTGATCAGAAACATGTTGGGTCTTTTACAATGAAGATTGGCCACTAGATTATTACCAGTTTATATTTATTATTATTTATATTATCTAAAACTTCACCTACATTTTAATATTCTGTCATAAAAACACATTCAAATTAATAACTAAAATAAAATAACGGTTTTCCTATCTCAAAAGGTTAAATGAAAAAATGACTGTGATAAGTGCCTATTAACCTCTAACGAGCCTCTACCCCGGGTCCGGGAGCACCCCCCATCCCCCCACACACTGATTAGCATAGCTAGCATAGCTTCACAAGTAGATAGTAGCATCTAAATATCATTAAATCACAAGTCCAAGACACCAGATGAAAGATACAGATCTTGTGAATAAAGCCACCATTTCAGATTTTTAAAATGTTTTACAGGGAAGACAAAATATGTAAATCTATTAGCTAAACACGTTAGCAAAATACACCACTATTCTAACTCCATCAGTTTCTTACTCCTTCAGGTGCTATCACCAATTCGGCTCAACTAAGATATTGATATCCACTAACCAAGAAAAAACCTCTTCAGATGACAGTCTGATAACATATTCATGGTATAGGATAGTTTTTGTTAGAAAAAAGTGCATATTTCAGGTAGAAATCACAGTTTACAATTGCACCCACCATCACAAATCGACTAGAATTACTAGATAGAGCAACGTGTATGACCAATTTACTCATCATAAAACATTTCATAAAAATAGACAAAGCATAGCAATGGAAAGACCCAGTTCTTGTGATTTCAGACCATATTTCAGATTTTCTAAGCGTTTTTCAGCGAAAACACAATAAATCGATAAGTTAGCATACCACATGTGCAAACGTTACCAGAGCATCGATTCCAGCCAAAGAGCGCTATAACGTAATCACCGCCAAAATATATTAATTTTTTCACTAACCTTCTCAGAATTCTTCCGATGACACTCCTGTAACATCATTTTACAATATACATATACAGTTTGTTCGAAAAGGTGCATATTTAGCCATACAAAACCGTGGTTACACAATAAAAATACTAGGAAATCAAGCCTCAATATGTCTGACGTCATCTATCAGAGTGATCTAGTTTAATTGAAAGCTAATCATATACTTGACAAAAAAATACAGGGTTGACAGCAATCGAAAGACAAATTAGTTCTTAATGCAACCGCTGATTTACATTTTAAAAATTATCCTTACTTTTCAATACAGGGTTGGCCAAGTGAAGCTATACCAAACAAAATGGCGAAATATGCGTTTAAAATATTTCGACAGAAACACGATTTATCATATTAAATATTGCTTACTTTGAGCTGTTCTTCCATCAGATTCTTGGGCAATGTATCCTTTCTATGTTATAAACGTCTTTTGGTCGATAGATGTCCTCTGTCCTTCGAAATATCCACTAACGATCGAACGGGACCCCAAAACGTGTCCAAACTTTCAGAGTGCACAACAAAGAAATTCCTCAAAATCGCACTAAACGGATATAAATTGCTATAAAACGGTTCAAATTAACTACATTATGATGTTTTTAACAACTATAACGACTGAAAACATGACCGGAGAAATATTGCTGGTTAGAAAACGATTTGGAACGAGGCAAGTCCGATGGCCTTCACGCTTCAGGCGCACGACGAGAAAGGGCGGTCCCTAAACATTTTGTGGTTTTATAATGGCTGTGAATGTCCCATCGATTTCATTCAAAACGTGATGACGTACAGACACCCAGAGGAAGACGTAGGCAGTGTCGGTTTCTTCATAGCATTCACTGTCGCCTTAAAAACAGACCCCAGATCAGGGGTAAACATTTCTGAAATCTGAACCCTGTCATGAAAAGTGCTGTAGAAATTGTTCTGTACCACTCAGAGACAAAATTCCAACTTCTATAGAAACTAGAAGGTGTTTTCTATCCAATAATAACAATAATATGCATATTGTACGATCAAGAATTTAGCACGAGGCAGTTTAATTTGGAGACACAAATATGCTAATGCGGAACAGCACCCCCTATAGTTGCAAGAAGTTAAGTTCCAAATAAAGTAACCATTGACAATAACAGGGTTTGATATTAAATCATGTATAAACCCCTTGTCTTTGTGATTGTCTCCATCCCCCTCCAGGTGTTACCCATCTTCCCCAGTATCCCCTGGGTATTTATACCTGTGTTCTCTGTTTGTCTGTTCAAGTCAACCAGCGTTTTGTGTTTCAGATCCTGTTTTTCCCCAGTCTCTCTTTTCTCGCCCTCCTGGTTTTGACCCTTTCCTGTCCTGACTGAGCCCACCTGCCTGACCACTCTGCCTGACCCTGAGCCTACCGACCTGTACCTTTGCCCCACCTCTGGTTTACTGACCCCTGCCTACCCTGAGCCTGCCTGCTGTCCAGTACCGTTGCCCCACCTCTGGTTTACTGACCCCTGCCTGCCTTGACTTGCCTATTGCCTGCCCCTGTTGGATTATTAAACCATTGTTAATTCGACGTTGTCTGCATCTGGGTCTTACCTTCACACCTGATAGTGACAAGGGGAATGGAAGCCTGTTGTGTGCAACAGGAAGTGGCAATGGAATGCAAATTAAATTCCTAAAACATGTCTATCCTTTTTATCTGTGGGTAACAGAGTTGACATGTTATGCTGGAAACACTCAGTTTTCCACCACAAAACAACAAAATGCAGAAACTGAGCAGATCCAGCTCACGAGCTCAACTAGGACCTGCATGTTGGAGTTAGTACCTGCATGTTGGAGTTAGCACCTGCATGTTGGAGTTAGTACCTGCATGTTGGAGTTAGGACCTGCATGTTGGAACTAGGACCTGCATGTTGGAGTTAGTACCTGCATGTTGGAGTTAGTACCTGCATGTTGGAGTTAGCACCTGCATGTTGGAGTTAGTACCTGCATGTTGGAGTTAGGACCTGCATGTTGGAACTAGGACCTGCATGTTGGAGTTAGTACCTGCATGTTGGAGTTAGTACCTGCATGTTGGAGTTAGGACCTGCATGTTGGAGTTAGTACCTGCATGTTGGAGCTAGGACCTGCATGTTGGAGTTAGGACCTGCATGTTGGAGTTAGGACCTGCATGTTGGAGTTAGTACCTGCATGTTGGAGCTAGGACCTGCATGTTGGAGCTAGGACCTGCATGTTGGAGCTAGGACCTGCATGTTGGAGCTAGGACCTGCATGTTGGAGCTAGGACCTGCATGTTGGAGTTAGTACCTGCATGTTGGAGCTTGGACCTGCATGTTGGAGCTAGGACCTGCATGTTGGAGTTAGTACCTGCATGTTGGAGCTAGGACCTGCATGTTGGAGTTAGTACCTGCATGTTGGAGTTAGTACCTGCATGTTGGAGTTAGGACCTGCATGTTGGAGCTTGGATCTGCATGTTGGAACTAGTACCTGTATGTTGGAGTTAGTACCTGCATGTTGGAGTTAGGACCTGCATGTTGGAGCTAGGACCTGCATGTTGGAGTTAGTACCTGCATGTTGGAGTTAGTACCTGCATGTTGGAGCTATGACCTGCATGTTGGAGTTAGTACCTGCATGTTGGAGCTATGACCTGCATGTTGGAACTAGGACCTGCATGTCTACAAAGCTTTTCGTATTTTACAACTCTTCCATTCACCTGTGTGAACTTCAATTTCATCGCATTACTGGCTGCTTCATGCTAGCCTTTTACTGGCTGCGGAGACCCTTTTCTGTTTGTATTGTGTTGTGCAGCAGGTTTTTATGTCTTTACATGCTCTGTTTTTGAGAGCTCTGACCCTTTACATAACAGGCAGTTCTCTTTTCTGGAACCTTCTTTAGTGCTTTAAATGTTCCCAAACACTGATGCTCTCTCACAGCTGCTCATCTGCTCATCTTCCACACCCCGGAGATGAGTATGACGTTTCTTTACATCTTCTGTAAGGGGAATGATGTCATCGTTGTTCCACTGAGCTGGTTTAACAGTATTACCTGTTCCAGCTTGGTATAGAGTACAGTATATACATATGAGATGTCACGACTTCAACCGAGGCAGGCTCTCCTTCCCGTTCGGGTGGCACTCGGCGGTCATCGTCACCGGCCTACTAGCTGCCACTGACTCTTTTTCCTCCCCCTCCTTATGTGTTTATTTGTATCACCTGGTTTGGGGTAATTGGCAATTAGTGTGGCTTTATTAGCCAGCCAGATTGTATGCTTCTTTGTGCGGGATTGTTCGTCTGTTGCTGTGGATTTCGGGAGTGGGTTTTTGTATTGTGTACTGGGTTTGTCTCCCGTGTTAGCAGACAGGTGTTTATGACACCCAGTAAGTCCGTGTTGGACATTTTGGTTTGCCGGTTAGGCATTAAATATCACTGCATTGAAGCTCTGCTGTTCCTGCGTCTGATTTCACACCCCACCGACACCCAGGTCGTTACAGAATCCCGCACCAATTTAAATGGAGTCAGCAGGAGCAGCAGCCAACCCTCTCCCATCGATGGAGGAACGGGTTCTCCACCACACAACTGTCCTCCATCGGATCGGATCCGCCATGGACCAAATGATGGAGAGAATGGAGCGATGGGAGAGGAGTGGGCTCCTCTCTCCACCTTCGGCCCCCCCCCCCCAGGACTCTTCATCCCCCGGCTCCAGCGCGCTCCGTCTTACGCTCCCGAGGGATTATGATGGAGCAGCGGCAGGTTGTCAGGGGTTCTTACTCCAACTGGAGCTATACCTGGCCACTGTTCGCCCCACTCCCTCGGGAGCGGAGAGGGTGAGTGTCCTCGTCTCCTGCCTAACGGGTCGTGCTCTGGAGTGGGCCAACGCAGTCTGGAATGGCCCGGACTCCGCGAAGGAGCACTACCCGGAGTTTACCCGTCGTTTTCGTGCCGTGTTTGACCACCCCACAGACGGCCGAGCGGCGGGTGAGAGACTATTTCATCTCAGGCAGGAGAAGAGGAGCGCACAGGATTTCGCGCTGGAGTTCCGGACCTTGGCCGCGGGATCAGGGTGGAACGACAGGGCCCTTATTGACCACTACCGGTGTAGTCTCCGGGAGGACGTCCGCAGGGAGCTAGCGTGTCGGGACATCGCGCTTTCTCTAGATGAACTTATTGACATGTCCATCCGACTGGATACTCTGCTGGCTGCCCGCGGGCGTTCGGAGAGGGTCCTGTGCGTTCCACCACCCAGCGCCCCGGCTCCCATCCCGATGGAGTTGGGAGGGGCCGCGCCTAGGGGTACCGGAGGAGGAGGCCCCCCCTGCACCAACTGTGGTCGGAGAGGACACACGTTCGACCGGTGCTGGGGGGGTCTGTCTGGGAGTCGAGATGTCAGGCGGAACGCTTCTCGATCACCCCAGGTGAGTCAGCACCAAACTCACCCAGAACCCCCTGTTGGTCACATGTTTGTCTCAATTTTTTTCCTTTATTTTTTCCCCTCTTCCCAGCATAGGGCACTAGTCGATTCAGGTGCAGCTGGGAACTTTATGGATCGCGGACTCGCCCGTAAGTTGGGCGTTCCGCTTGTGCCGATAGATTCTCCCTTTCCCGTTCACTCCCTAGATAGCCGGCCATTAGGGTCAGGGGTGGTCAGGGAGGTCACAGTTCCCCTGGACATGGTAACGCAGGGGAATCATAGGGAACGTATCAGTCTCTTTATTATTGATTCGCCTGCGTTTCCAGTGGTGCTGGGTGTTCCCTGGTTGGCCCGGCACAATCCCAATATTTCGTGGAGACAGGGGGTTCTCCAGGGGTGGTCAGAGGAGTGTTCTGGAAGGTGTCTGGGAGTTTCCATTGGTGCCACGTCGGTGGAGAGTCCAGACCAGGGTTCCACGGTGCGCATTCCCCCCGAGTATGCCGATTTGGCAATCGCTTTCTGTAAAAAGAAAGCGACGAAATTACCACCACATCGACCGGGTAGGGATTGTGCGATAGATCTCCAGGTTAACGCTGCGCTTCCTAAGAGTCACGTGTACCCTTTGTCCCAAGAGGAGACGTTGGCTATGGAGACATATGTCGCGGAGTCTCTGGGACAGGGGTACATTCGGCCCTCCATCTCACCCGTCTCCTCGAGTTTCTTTTTTGTGAAGAAAAAGGAGGGAGGTTTGCGTCCGTGTATTGATTATAGAGGTCTAAATGCCATCACAGTGGGGTTTAGTTATCCACTACCTCTCATCGCTTCGGCGGTGGAATCATTTCACGGAGCGCAGTTCTTTACAAAACTGGACCTCAGGAGCGCGTACAGTCTGGTGCGTATTCGGAAAGGAGATGAGTGGAAAACCGCATTTAGTACCACATCGGGCCACTATGAGTACTGCGTCATGCCGTATGGGTTAAAGAATGCTCCAGCCGTTTTCCAATCCTTTGTAGACGACATTCTCAGGGACCTGCACGTGCAGGGGGTAGTTGTGTATATCGATGACATTCTGATCTACTCAACTACTCACGCCGCGCATGTATCTCTGGTGCGCAAAGTGCTTGGCAGACTGCTGGAGCATGACCTATACGTCAAGGCTGAGAAGTGTGTGTTCTCCAAACAAGCCGTCTCCTTCCTGGGTTATCGCATTTCCACCTCGGGGGTGGTGGTGGAGAGTGACCGCATAAAGGCCGTGCGTAATTGGCCGACTCCAACCACGGTGAAGGAGGTGCAGCGGTTTTTGGGTTTTGCCAACTACTACCGGAGATTTATCCGGGGTTTTGGCCAGGTGGCGGCTCCCATTACCTCACTGCTAAAGGGGGGCCCGGTGCGGTTGCGGTGGTCGGCGGCGGCGGACGGAGCTTTCAACAGGTTGAAGGCTCTGTTCACGGATGCTCCCGTGTTGGCGCATCCGGATCCCTCTTTGGCATTCATAGTGGAGGTGGACGCGTCCGAGGCTGGGGTGGGTGCCGTGCTATCACAGCGCTCGGGTACGCCACCAAAACTCCGCCCCTGCGCTTTCTTCTCTAGTAAGCTCAGTGCAGCGGAGCGTAACTATGATGTGGGGGATCGGGAGTTGTTAGCGGTGGTCAGGGCTCTGAAGGTGTGGAGACACTGGCTTGAGGGGGCTAAGCACCCCTTTCTCATCTGGACCGACCACCAGAATCTGGAGTATATTCGGGCAGCTCGGAGACTGAACCCGCGTCAGGCAAGGTGGGCCATGTTTTTCACCCGGTTTCGGTACACGTTGTCCTATAGACCAGGCTCCCAAAACGTAAAGGCTGACGCACTGTCCCGCCTTTACGACACGGAGGATAGGACCACCGAACCCACTCCCATCATCCCCGCCTCGAGGCTGATAGCGCCAGTGGTATGGGAGGTGGACTCGGACATCGAGCGGGCGCTACGGGCGGAACCCGCGCCTCCTCAGTGTCCGGCGGGCCGTAAGTACGTACCGCTTGGTGTTCGGGACCGACTGATTCGGTGGGCTCATGTCCTACCCTCCTCGGGTCACCCTGGGGTGACGAGGACAGTGGGGAGCCTTCGGGGGAGGTATTGGTGGCCTACCTTAGCTCGGGACGTTAGGGTTTATGTCTCCTCCTGTTCGGTATGCGCTCAGAGTAAGGCTCCTAGGCACCTTCCTAGAGGGAAGTTGCAACCCCTCCCCGTTCCACAACGACCATGGTCTCATCTGTCCGTAGACTTCCTGACAGATCTCCCCCCTTCTCAGGGAAACACTACGGTTCTGGTCATTGTGGATCGGTTTTCTAAGTCCTGCCGTCTCCTCCCGTTGCCCGGTATCCCTACTGCCCTACAGACTGCGGAGGCCTTATTCACTCACGTCTTCCGGCACTACGGGGTGAGCAGACATCGTTTCTGATCGGGGCCCCCAATTCACGTCCCGAGTATGGAGGGCGTTCATGGAGCGTCTGGGGGTCACGGTCAGCTTGACTTCCGGTTTTCACCCCGAGAGTAATGGGCAGGTGGAAAGAGTGAACCAGGAGGTGGGTAGGTTTCTGCGGTCGTATTGCCAGGACCGGCCAGGGGAGTGGGCGAGATACATTCCCTGGGCCGAGATGGCCCAGAACTCCCTACGCCACTCCTCTACTAATGTGTCCCCCTTTCAGTGTGTGTTGGGGTACCAGCCGGTCCTGGCACCATGGCATCCGAGCCAGACCGAGGCTCCTGCGGTGGAGGAGTGGGTACAGCGCTCCAAAGAGACCTGGAGGGCCGTCCAGGAGTCCCTCCAACAAGCTACTACTAGGCAGAAGAGGAGCGCTGACCGCCACCGCAGTGAGGCCCCCGTGTTTGTACCGGGGGAAAGGGTCTGGCTCTCGACCCGAAACCTACCCCTCCGCTTGCCCTGCCGGAAGCTGAGGCCGCAGTGTGTAGGGCCCTTCAAAGTCCTGAGGAGAATAAACGAGGTGTGTTATCGATTAAAACTCCCTTCCTATTATCGTATTAACCCCTCGTTTCATGTGTCTCTCCTCAGGCCGGTGGTAGCTGGTCCCCTGCAGGACGGTGAGGTGCTGGAGGTCCCTCCCCCCCCTTTAGACATCGAGGGGTCCCCGGCGTATACGATACGGGCCATTCTGAACTCAAGACGCCGGGTGAGGGGCCTGCAGTACCTCGTAGACTGGGAGGGGTACGGTCCGGAGGAGAGGTGCTGGGTACCGGTGGAGGACATGTTGGATCCATCTATGTTAAGGGATTTCCATCGCCTCCATCCGGATCGCCCTGCGCCTCGTCCTCCGGGTCGACCTCGAGGCCGGTGTCGGCGCGCTGCGGGAGCCACGCGTCAGAGGGGGGGTACTGTCACGACTTCAACCGAGGCAGGCTCTCCTTCCCGTTCGGGTGGCACTCGGCGGTCATCGTCACCGGCCTACTAGCTGCCACTGACTCTTTTTCCTCCCCCTCCTTATGTGTTTATTTGTATCACCTGGTTTGGGGTAATTGGCAATTAGTGTGGCTTTATTAGCCAGCCAGATTGTATGCTTCTTTGTGCGGGATTGTTCGTCTGTTGCTGTGGATTTCGGGAGTGGGTTTTTGTATTGTGTACTGGGTTTGTCTCCCGTGTTAGCAGACAGGTGTTTATGACACCCAGTAAGTCCGTGTTGGACATTTTGGTTTGCCGGTTAGGCATTAAATATCACCGCATTGAAGCTCTGCAGTTCCTGCGTCTGATTTCACACCCCACCGACACCCAGGTCGTTACATGAGATGAGTAATGTAGGGTAACATTATAGCTGGTTTAACAGTATATACATATGAGATGAGTAATGTAGGGTAACATTATAGCTGGTTTAACAGTATATACATATGAGATGAGTAATGTAGGGTATGGTAACATTATAGCTGGTTTAACAGTATATACATATGAGATGAGTAATGTAGGGTAACATTATAGCTGGTTTAACAGTATATACATATGAGATGAGTAATGTAGGGTAACATTATAGCTGGTTTAACAGTATATACATATGAGATGAGTAATGTAGGGTAACATTATAGCTGGTTTAACAGTATATACATATGAGATGAGTAATGTATGGTAGGGTAACATTATAGCTGGTTTAACAGTATATACATATGTGATGAGTAATGTAGGGTATGGTAACATTATAGCTGGTTTAACAGTATATACATATGAGATGAGTAATGTATGGTAACATTATAGCTGGTTTAACAGTATATACATATGAGATGAGTAATGTATGGTAACATTATAGCTGGTTTAACAGTATATACATATGCGATGAGTAATGTAGGGTAACATTATAGCTGGTTTAACAGTATATACATATGAGATGAGTAATGTAGGGTAACATTATAGCTGGTTTAACAGTATATACATATGAGATGAGTAATGTATGGTAACATTATAGCTGGTTTAACAGTATATACATATGAGATGAGTAATGTATGGTAACATTATAGCTGGTTTAACAGTATATACATATGAGATGAGTAATGTATGGTAACATTATAGCTGGTTTAACAGTATATACATATGAGATGAGTAATGTAGGGTAACATTATAGCTGGTTTCAGAGTATTACACCTCTTCATACACACGTGTTCCAGATCGTCTCCAGTAACTCAGTGAATTGTTCTGCTTCTTCTCTGTGTCTTTCAACTCTTTCATCAGGCTTTCACCCACTAGTCCTCCTGCAGCTGTTTTAAGGGAATATCCTATTTTCCATTCCAGGGAAGGTGTTTTGTATTCACTTGTATCACTTAAGTACTGGGGAAACATCTACTTAGGCTTATCAAACAGGGACATGTCCGTTTGTAGGCCTCTGTAAGACAGGCAATTAGTGGTGTTTCCTACATCCACAGTCCCTGAGTTGCAGATACAAACAGGGAGAGTTATTGTGGGTTTTAATCCTGTCAAAACATCTCCTTTATCATTTAGAGCTTTAAACTACCAGTCAGATACTCTCCCCATTGTACTTTTACAGGTCCTATGCATTTAATCAGCTGGGAATTGTTACCTGGTTGTACGCCAGGAACCTTCTCCTACCTTGGCCATTTAGTCTCAATGTGCCCACCCTTCTTAAATTCTTTAGCTGCATCTGAACTATTACCTGTTGTCTGATTGGATAATCCACCTTCCCATGCTGCTTCCTTCCCCCTAGTGACCAACATCAGAATAGTATTATTGTTGTTAATCCACCTTCCCATGCTGCTTCCTTCCCCCTAGTGACCAACATCAGAATAGTATTATTGTTGTTAATCCACTTTCCCATGCTGCTTCCTTCCCCCTAGTGACCAACATCAGAATAGTATTATTGTTGTTAATCCACCTTCCCATGCTGCTTCCTTCCCCCTAGTGACCAACATCAGAATAGTATTATTGTTGTTAATCCACCTTCCCATGCTGCTTCCTTCCCCCTAGTGACCAACATCAGAATAGTATTATTGTTGTTAATCCACCTTCCCATGCTGCTTCCTTCCCCCTAGTGACCAACATCAGAATAGTATTATTGTTGTTAATCCACCTTCCCATGCTGCTTCCTTCCCCCTAGTGACCAACATCAGAATAGTATTATTGTTGTTAATCCACCTTCCCATGCTGCTTCCTTCCCCCTAGTGACCAACATCAGAATAGTATTATTGTTGTTAATCCACCTTCCCATGCTGCTTCCTTCCCCTAGTGACCAACATCAGAATAGTATTATTGTTGTTAATCCACCTTCCCATGCTGCTTCCTTCCCCCTAGTGACCAACATCAGAATAGTATTATTGTTGTTAATCCACCTTCCCATGCTGCTTCCTTCCCCCTAGTGACCAACATCAGAATAGTATTATTGTTGTTAATCCACCTTCCCATGATGCTTCCTTCCCCCCAGTGACCAACATCAGAATAGTATTATTGTTGTTAATCCACCTTCCCATGTTGCTTCCTTCCCCCTAGTGACCAACATCAGAATAGTATTATTGTTGTTAATCCACCTTCCCATGCTGCTTCCTTCCCCCTAGTGACCAACATCAGAATAGTATTATTGTTGTTAATCCACCTTCCCATGCTGCTTCCTTCCCCCTAGTGACCAACATCAGAATAGTATTATTGTTGTTAATCCACCTTCCCATGTTGCTTCCTTCCCCCTAGTGATCAACATCAGAATAGTATTATTGTTGTTAATCCACCTTCCCATGCTGCTTCCTTCCCCCTAGTGAGCAACATCAGAATAGTATTATTGTTGTTAATCCACTTTCCCATTCTGCTTCCTTCCCCCTAGTGACCAACATCAGAATAGTATTATTGTTGTTAATCCACCTTCCCATGCTGCTTCCTTCCCCCTAGTGACCAACATCAGAATAGTATTATTGTTGTTAACCCACCTTCCCATGCTGCTTCCTTCCCCCTAGTGACCAACATCAGAATAGTATTATTGTTGTTAATCCACCTTCCCATGCTGCTTCCTTCCCCCTAGTGACCAACATCAGAATAGTATTATTGTTGTTAATCCACCTTCCCATGCTGCTTCCTTCCCCCTAGTGACCAACATCAGAATAGTATTATTGTTGTTAATCCACCTTCCCATGCTGCTTCCTTCCCCCTAGTGACCAACATCTGAATAGTATTATTGTTGTTAATCCACCTTCCCATGCTGCTTCCTTCCCCCTATTGACCAACATCAGAATAGTATTATTGTTGTTAATCCACCTTCCCATGCTGCTTCCTTCCCCCTAGTGACCAACATCAGAATAGTATTATTGTTGTTAATCCACCTTCCCATGCTGCTTCCTTCCCCCTAGTGACCAACATCAGAATAGTATTATTGTTGATAATCCACCTTCCCATGCTGCTTCCTTCCCCCTAGTGACCAACATCAGAATAGTATTATTGTTGTTAATCCACTTTCCCATGCTGCTTCCTTCCCCCTAGTGACCAATATCAGAATAGTATTATTGTTGTTAATCCACTTTACCATGCTGCTTCCTTCCCCCTAGCTGTTTCTTTGTCGAACTGTTTGTCTTCCTCGTCCAGACACAAAGTTTCCTCTTCCCCTGTTGTAACCTCTTCCTCTTCCAGACACAAAGTTTCCTCTTCCCCTGCTGTAACCTCTTCTTCTTCCAGACACAAAGTTTCCTCTTCCCCTGTTGTAACCTCTTCCTCTTCCAGACACAAAGTTTCCTCTTCCCCTGTTGTAACCTCTTCCTCTTCCAGACACAAAGTTTCCTCTTCCCCTGTTGTAACCTCTTCTTCTTCCAGACACAAGGTTTCCTCTTACCCTGTTGTAACCTCTTCTTCTTCCAGACACAAGTTTTCCTCTTACCCTGTTGTAACCTCTTCCAGACACAAAGTTTCCTCTTCCCCTGTTGTAACCTCTTCTTCTTCCAGACACAAGGTTTCCTCTTACCCTGTTGTAACCTCTTCTTCTTCCAGACACAAGTTTTCCTCTTACCCTGTTGTAACCTCTTCCAGACACAAAGTTTCCTCTTCCCCTGTTGTAACCTCTTCCTCTTCCAGACACAAAGTTTCCTCTTCCCCTGTTGTAACCTCTTCCTCTTCCAGACACAAAGTTTCCTCTTCCCCTGTTGTAACCTCTTCCCCTTCCAGACACAAAGTTTCCTCTTCCCCTGTTGTAAACCTCTTCCCCTTCCAGACACAAAGTTTCCTCTTCCCCTGTTGTAACCTCTTCCTCTTCCAGACACAAAGTTTCCTCTTCCCCTGTTGTAACCTCTTCCTCTTCCAGACACAAAGGTTCCTCTTCCCCTGTTGTAACCTCTTCCTCTTCCAGACACAAAGTTTCCTCTTCCCCTGTTGTAACATCTTCCTCTTCCAGACACAACGTTTCCTCTTCCCCTGTTGTAACCTCTTCCTCTTCCAGACACAAAGTTTCCTCTTCCCCTGTTGTTACCTCTTCCTCTTCCAGACACAAAGTTTCCTCTTCCCCTGTTGTAACCTCTTCCTCTTCCAGACACAAAGTTTCCTCTTCCCCTGTTGTAACCTCTTCCTCTTCCAGACACAAAGTTTCCTCTTCCCCTGTTGTTACCTCTTCCTCTTCCAGACACAAGGTTTCCTCTTACCCTGTTGTAACCTCTTCTTCTTCCAGACACAAGTTTTCCTCTTACCCTGTTGTAACCTCTTCCAGACACAAAGTTTCCTCTTCCCCTGTTGTAACCTCTTCCTCTTCCAGACACAAAGTTTCCTCTTCTCCTGTTGTAACTTCTTCCTCTTCCAGACACAAAGTTTCCTCTTCCCCTGTTGTAACCTCTTCCTCTTCCAGACACAAAGTTTCCTCTTCCCCTGTTGTAACCTCTTCCCCTTCCAGACACAAAGTTTCCTCTTCCCCTGTTGTAAACCTCTTCCCCTTCCAGACACAAAGTTTCCTCTTCCCCTGTTGTAACCTCTTCCTCTTCCAGACACAAAGTTTCCTCTTCCCCTGTTGTAACCTCTTCCTCTTCCAGACACAAAGTTTCCTCTTCCCCTGTTGTAACCTCTTCCTCTTCCAGACACAAAGTTTCCTCTTCCCCTGTTGTAACCTCTTCCTCTTCCAGACACAACGTTTCCTCTTCCCCTGTTGTAACCTCTTCCTCTTCCAGACACAAAGTTTCCTCTTCCCCTGTTGTAACCTCTTCCTCTTCCAGACACAAAGTTTCCTCTTCCCCTGTTGTAACCTCTTCCTCTTCCAGACACAAAGTTTCCTCTTCCCCTGTTGTAACCTCTTCCTCTTCCAGACACAAAGTTTCCTGTTCTGATTAGACAGTAGTCTCGTCATATCGTGTGAAATCCCATAGTAGAATTCCGGCTTAAATTGAGGAAATGGATTAAGTTAGTAGGAAAAACTATAGGTGATTTTAGGTAGAAGTACAGTATGAATGTATGGAAAAATAAACGAATGGATGAGAATTCTCTGTGTTGAAATGAGCAGATTAGAAAAAATATGAAAATAGTGTGTGTGTGTCTGTGACCAACTGGTAGGAAGAGGAATGCGCAAGCCTCTCTGACAGTTAACTGAGTGTAATTTGAGACGGAGAGTGCATTTAACTCTCACAGAGAAGAGGAACAAAATCGGGAAAGATTGGGCAAAGTAAGTTATAAATGAGGATAAAACATTGACGTGATAACGTGTTAAACGACCATTGTAGGAATACAATAGGTGTTAAAATAAATAATAATTAAGGAGGTATTAAACAAGGCACGAATAGTATATAAAACGGAAAGAAAGTTAAAAATAAACTGAAATTATACTTTAAGGTTAAAATAAATATCTGTAAAGGGAAAAACACAGCGATATTGGAGGTACTGTACTAGAATAAGACATTAAGTCATCTGTAGTATTCAGATATATAGTACAGACATTATAAAGTAGGCTTTGATAGGATAAATTAAGTGATGAGACTAATGAATTATTATCTGGGAAAGGGATTAGCTCTACCTTGGAAAAGTAGTAAATAAAAGGTGTATAATACGATGGAATTATTTAGGAAAAATAAATAAATAAATAGTGGCATGAAAACAAAAGGACTGTTTCTCCCCCCCTAGCATAGAGAGATGAGGGATTTAATAAAGCCATGGAGTCACTGAAAGAAGACTGTTTCTCCCTAGCATAGAGAGATGAGGGATTTAATAAAGCCATGGAGTCACTGAAAGAAGACTGTTTCTCCCTAGCATAGAGAGATGAGGGATTTAATAAAGCCATGGAGTCACTGAAAGAAGACTGTTTCTCCCTAGCATAGAGAGATGAGGGATTTAATAAAGCCATGGAGTCACTGAAAGAAGACTGTTTCTCCCTAGCATAGAGAGATGAGGGATTTAAACAGATGTCTGTAGGGAGAGCTGACCCTCCTGTGGAAATTAATCCTGTACTTGGAAGCCCAGGCCATTATATCAATAAGTATGGAAAGCTTTGCAATGCGGTTGGTGGACCTCTTGACTGCCCCTTTGGTGACCCTAACTGTCTCTATGGAGTGATTCTGACTGCCCCTTTGGTGACCCTAACTGTCTCTATGGAGTGATTCTGACTGCCCCTTTGGTAACCCTAACTGTGTCTATGGAGTGATTCTGACTGCCCCTTTGGTAACCCTAACTGTCTCTATGGAGTGATTCTGACTGCCCCTTTGGTGACCCTAACTGTCTCTATGGAGTGATTCTGACTGCCCCTTTGGTAACCCTAACTGTCTCTATGGAGTGATTCTGACTGCCCCTTTGGTAAATGGTAAATTCATGAGGATGGTCATTGCCATCACCCAGAACCTTTGTTCTGTGCAAAATGTCAGAGGAGATTGTCTCATTTGTAAGGATGAGGACTGTGCTCTTATGTAATGATTTTTACCATATTCATTTTGCCAAATGCTTTGTGTTTGTTGTATGTTTGTTTGAATTTTTAGATATATATCGATGAATATATATTTTTTTCTTTCAATTAAAAGTTAGTTTTGCCTTCTAAAAAAGTTCAGTTAAAAACATGTGAGGTAACAGAGGGTATCCGGTTATGTCCTTAATCTTCTTGGTTGGTGTCATTGATATTACTTTGGAGGAGACGTGTCCGCAAGGGAGGTTCATGTTGAAATGCTTGATTTTAGAATGATGTTGTGGCAATTTTACTTTTTGAAACTGCATGAAGGCTTCTTGTTTTATCATATTCATTTACATTATATTATTTTTATTTTCACATAACTGAGATAACCTCAGGCAAGGCTACATACTACATGCTCATGCTTCATCAGAATATAAGGGTTGATTGTAAGTATTTGTCACGTTCCTGACCTGTTTTCTGTTTAGTTTTGTGTGTTAGTTGGTCAGGACGTGAGTTTGGGTGGGCATTCTATGTTGTCTGTTTCTATGTTGGTTTAGGGTTGCCTGGTATGGCTCTCAATTGGAGGCAGGTGTTTGGCGTTCCTCTAATTGAGAGTCATATTTAGGTAGGCTGTTCACAGTGTTTGTTTGTGGGTGGTTGTCTCCTGTGTCTGTGTCGATGTTTGCACCATACGGGACTGTTTACGGTTTGTTCATTTCATGTAGTCTGTTCCTGTTCATTTCGTTCTTCACGTTGTATGTAAGTTCGTCGCCCCAACTGGTAGGGTCTACTTTCGTTTTGTTATTTTGTATCATTTTCAAGTATAGTTCGTTTTCGTGTTTGTTCGTTTTGTCTTGTTAATAAAATTCATCATGTCATTTCAACGCGCTGCACCTTGGTTCAATCCCTGCTCCTCCTCTTCGGATGAAGAGGAGGAGGACCGCCGTTACAGAACCACCCACCAATCCAGAGCTAAGCAGCGTAATTTGGAGCAACGGGCAAGTATACAGGACTTGTGGAGTTGGGAGCAAATATTTAACGGAGAAGGACCATGGGCTAAAGTAAATCACCGTCCATGGGAACAGCTGGAGGCAGCTCGGAGAGCGGAGGAAAAGAGAGAGAGGAACCGGCGTTATGAGGGGGCGCGTCTTGCACGGAAGCCCGAAAAGCCCGTGAGTAACTCCCAAAAATGTCTTGGGGGGAGGCTAAGGGGTTGTGGGCCAAGGGCAGGTAGGAGACCTGCGCCCACTTCCCAGGCTAACCGTGGAGAGCGGGAGTACGGGCAGACACCGTGTTACGCAGTAGAGCGCACGGTGTCTCCTGTACGTGTGCATAGCCCGGTGCGGGTTATTCCACCTCCCCGCACTGGTAGGGCTAGATTGGGCATTGAGCCAGGTGTCATGAGGCCGGCTCAACGCGTCTGGTCTCCAGTGCGTCTCCTCGGGCCGGCATACATGGCACCTGCCTTACGCATGGTTTCCCCGGTTCGCCTACACAGCCCGGTGCGGGTTATTCCACCTCCCCGCACTGGGCGGGCGACCGGGAGCATTCAACCAGGTAAGGTTGGGCAGGCTCAATGCTCAAGAGAGCCAGTACGCCTGCACGGTCCGGTATTTCCGGCGCCACCTCCCCGCCCCAGCCTAGTACCTACAGTGCCTACACTACGCACTAGGCTACCAGTGCATTTCCAGAGCCCTGTTCCTCCTCCACGCACTCTCCCTATAGTGCGTGTATCCAGTTCGGTGCCTCCAGTTCCGGCCCCACGCACTAAGCCACCTGTGCGTCTCCTAAGTCCTGTACACACTGTCACTTCTCCCCGTACTAGTCCTGAGGTGCGTGCCCTCAGCCCGGTGCCACCAGTGCCGGTACCACGCACCAGGTATAGAGTACGCTTTGAGAGTTCAGTGTGCCCTGTCCCTGCTCCCCGCACTAGTATGAAGGTGCGTGTCCTTAGCCCGGTGCCTCCAGTTCCGGCACCACGCACCAGGTCTACAGTGCGCCTTATCCGGCCAGAGCCATCCGTCTCCCCAGCGCCATCTGAGCCATCCGTCTCCCCAGCGCCATCTGAGCCATCCGTCTCCCCAGCGCCATCTGAGCCATCCGTCTCCCCAGCGCCATCTGAGCCATCCGTCTCCCCAGCGCCATCTGAGCCATCCGTCTCCCCAGCGCCGTCTGAGCCGCCCGTCTGCAATGAGCCTGCAAAGCCGCCCGTCTGCCATGAGCCTGCAAAGCCGCCCGTCTGCCATGAGCCTACAGAGCCGTCCGCCAGACAGGAGCCGCTAGAGCCGCCCGCCAGACAGGAGCCGCTAGAGCCGTCCGTCAGACAGGGTCTGCCAGAGCCGCCAACCAGACAGGATCTGCCAGAGCCGCCAGCCAGACAGGATCTGCCAGAGCCGCCAGCCAGACAGGATCTGCCAGAGCCGCCAGCCAGACAGGATCTGCCAGAGCCGCCAACCAGACAGGATCTGCCAGAGCCGCCAACCAGACAGGATCTGCCAGAGCCGTCAGCGAGCCATGAGCAGCCAGAGCCGTCAGCGAGCCATGAGCAGCCAGAGCCGTCAGCGAGCCATGAGCAGCCAGAGCCGTCAGAGAGCCATGAGCAGCCAGAGCCGTCAGAGAGCCATGAGCAGCCAGAGCCGTCAGAGAGCCATGAGCAGCCAGAGCCGTCAGCCAGCCATGAGCGTCCAGAGCCGTCAGCCTGCCATGAGCGTCCAGAGCCGTCAGCCTGCCATGAGCGTCCAGAGCCGTCAGCCTGCCATGAGCGTCCAGAGCCGTCAGCCTGCCATGAGCGTCCAGAGCCGTCAGCCTGCCATGAGCGTCCAGAGCCGTCAGCCTGCCATGAGCGTCCAGAGCCGTCAGCCTGCCATGAGCGTCCAGAGCCGTCAGTCAGCCATGAGCTGTCCCTCAGCCAGAAGCGGCTAGTAATTCAGAACTGCCCCTCAGTCCAGAGCTGTCTCTCTGTCCGGAGCTGCCCTTCAGTCCGGAGTTGCCCCTCTATCCTGAGCTACCTCTTTATCCTGAGCTACCTCTCTCTCCTAAGCTATCCCTCTGTCCTGAGCTATCCCTATGTCCTGAGCTACCTTGTCCCAGAGCTGTCCTTGATTCTGGTGTTGCCCCTAAATTTAGGTGGGGTTATTTGGAGGGTGGTCATTGTGGGGAGGCTACGGAAGCGGGGATTGATTATGGTGGGGTGGGAACCACGCCCGGAGCCTAAGCCACCACCGTGGTCAGATGCCCACCCAGACCCTCCCCTGGACTTTTTGGTGATGCGTTCGGAGTACGCATCTTGAGGGGGGGGTTATGTCACGTTCCTGACCTGTTTTCTGTTTAGTTTTGTGTGTTAGTTGGTCAGGACGTGAGTTTGGGTGGGCATTCTATGTTGTCTGTTTCTATGTTGGTTTAGGGTTGCCTGGTATGGCTCTCAATTGGAGGCAGGTGTTTGGCGTTCCTCTAATTGAGAGTCATATTTAGGTAGGCTGTTCACAGTGTTTGTTTGTGGGTGGTTGTCTCCTGTGTCTGTGTCGATGTTTGCACCATACGGGACTGTTTACGGTTTGTTCATTTCATGTAGTCTGTTCCTGTTCATTTCGTTCTTCACGTTGTATGTAAGTTCGTCGCCCCAACTGGTAGGGTCTACTTTCGTTTTGTTATTTTGTATCATTTTCAAGTATAGTTCGTTTTCGTGTTTGTTCGTTTTGTCTTGTTAATAAAATTCATCATGTCATTTCAACGCGCTGCACCTTGGTTCAATCCCTGCTCCTCCTCTTCGGATGAAGAGGAGGAGGACCGCCGTTACAGTATTTATATGTTTTCAATTGGATCTTTTACTCCTATTTTGTATTAATAAGTTGGAGATGTTTGGTTTAGTTGGGTTTTGTAACTACTTATATGTTTTCAAGTGGATCTTTTACTCCTATTCTGTATTAATGAGTTGGAGAGGTTTGGTCCAGTTGACTAGTATGCTTTATTAACATTTGATCATTTTTTGTTGTCCATCTTTGGGAAGTACCCTTCACCATCTTGAGGTCCTATAAGTATGATTTATGGGGCTGATCAGCCCCAGAGGAGGGATTTGTGGGAGTAAATATTGATAAGAAAACAGAATATAAAGTTGTACATCAGACCATAGGAAGAAAAGGTGACACATGGACGTATAGAACAGCTGAACACTGAAAACAGACCACAGGAAGACAGGGCGACACATAGGCGCCTAAGACAACTGGACACACTAAGGATAGGGGAGACAGAGTCTGCTGATTCTAAGATAGACAAACAAAACAAAGAGTACATTGACACATTAATGAAAAGAAAACATGGTCTGCTTGACACACTCGTGATAAAGGGACACATAGTCAGCTGCTTTTAAAAAAAGCAAACATAACAAAAAACATAGGCCTATAGGATAAAGAAAGACATATATTACTTTTAGGACAGGAAAGGGGTTCTGCCACCATTATAAATCTAACTGAAAGCAGATATGGGCGTGAACAAGCAGGAAGCCTGAACTAAAAGATAATGGTGGCGAATGACTTAAGGGAAGAAACTTCATTTGCATGTGGGATGGACATAATGCTTTGTGTGTATAAATATAAGAGCCAGGGCTCTGGGAAACGGGGTGTGTATAAATATAAGAACCAGGGCTCTGGGAAACGGGGTGTGTATAAATACAAGAGCCAGGGCTCTGGGAAACGGGGTGTGTATAAATACAAGAGCCAGGGCTCTGGGAAACGGGGTGTGATCCGTGGACATTCCTGGCTTCTGATACGTTGTATTAAAAGTCTTTATTGAATCCACAAGTTCTTGTTAGTGTTATATTTTGAAACCGATTTTCCACAACATATTAGAGAGCAGAGAGCGAGAGAGAGGAGAGAGAGAGCAGAGAGAGAGCGGAGAGCAGAGAGAGAACAGAGCGCAAGAGAGAGCGAGAAAGAGCAGAGAGAGCAAGATAGAGCAAGAGAGAGCAGAGAGCGAGAAAGAGCAGAGAGCGAGAGAGAGCAAGATAGAGCAGAGAGAGAGAGAGAACGGAGAGGGCAGAGAGGGCAGAGAGCAGAGAGAGAGCAGGGAGAAAAGAGAGCAGAGAGAGCATAGAAAAGAGAGAGCAAAGCGAGCAGAGAACAGAGAGAGCAGAGGGGGAGAGAGCAGAGAGCAGAGAGAGCGCAGAGAAAAGAGAGAACAGCAGAGCAGAGGGAGAGAGCAGAGAACAGAGAGAGAGCAGATAGCAGGCTGAGAGAGAAGAGAGAGCAGAGAGAGAGCAGGCTGAGAGAGCAGAGAGAGCAAGAGAGAGCAGAGAGAGAGAGAGAGAGAACAGAGGGCAGAGAGCAGAGAGCAGGGAGACGAGAGGGCAGAGAGCAGAGAGAGCATAGAAAAGAGAAAGCAAAGCGAGCAGAGAACAGAGCCAGCAGAGGGAGAGAGAGAGAGAACAGAGAGTACTGAGAGAGCAGAGATAGAGCAGAGAGAGCGAGAGAGAGCAGAGAAAAGAGAGAACAGCAGAGCAGAGAACAGAGAGAGAGCAGAGAACAGAGAGAGCAGATAGCAGGCTGAGAGAGAAGAGAGAGCAGAGAGAGAGCAGGCTGAGAGAGCAGAGAGAGCAAGAGAGAGCAGAGACAGACAGCAGAGAGAGCAGAGAGGGAGAGAGCAGAGGGAGCGAGAGAGAGCAGAGAGAGAGCATAGAGAGCGAGAGAGAGCATAGAGAGAGAGAGATAGAGCAGAGAGAGGAGAGAGCGAGCGGAGAGCAGAGAGAGAGCGAAGAGCAGAGAGAGAACAGAGCGCAAGAGAGAGCAGAGAGAGAAAGAGAGCAGAGAGAGTAGAGAGAGCAAGAGAGAGCAGAGAGCGAGAAAGAGCAGAGAGAGCAAGATAGAGCAAGAGAGAGCAGAGAGAGAGAGAGAGAGAGAACAGAGAGAGCAGAGAGAGAGCAGGGAGAAAAGAGAGCAGAGAGAGCATAGAAAAGAGAGAGCAAAGTGAGCAGAGAACAGAGAGAGCAGAGGGAGAGTGAGCAGAGAGCGAACAGAGAGCAGAGAGTGCTGAGAGAGCAGAGATAGAGCAGAGAGAGCAGAGAAAAGAGAGAACAGCAGAGCAGAGGGAGAGAGCAGAGAACAGAGAGAGAGCAGATAGCAGGCTGAGAGAGAAGAGAGAGCAGAGAGAGAGCAGGCTGAGAGAGCAGAGAGAGCAAGAGAGAGCAGAGAGAGAGAGAGAGAACAGAGGGCAGAGAGCAGAGAGCAGAGAGACGAGAGGGCAGAGAGCAGAGAGAGCAGAGAAAAGAGAGAGCAAAGCGAGCAGAGAACAGAGAGAGCAGAGGGAGAGAGAGAGCAGAGAGCAGAGTGCTAAGAGAGCAGAGATAGAGCAGAGAGAGCGAGAGAGAGCAGAGAAAAGAGAGAACAGCAGAGCAGAGAGAGAGAGCAGAGAACAGAGAGAGCAGATAGCAGGCTGAGAGAGAAGAGAGAGCAGGCTGAGAGAGAAGAGAGAGCAGGCTGAGAGAGAAGAGAGAGCAGAGACAGACAGCAGAGAGGGAGAGAGCAGAGAGAGCAGAGAGAGCAGAGAGAGAGCATAGAGAGCGAGAGAGAGCATAGAGAGAGAGAGATAGAGCAGAGAGAGCAGAGGGAGAGAGAGAGAGAGAACAGAGAGATGAGAGAGAGCAGGGAGAAGAGAGAGGGCAGAGAGAGCAGAGAGAGAGCAGAGAAAAGAGAGAGCAGAGAACAGAGAGAGAGAGAGCAGAGAGAGCAGAGGGAGAGAGCAGAGAACAGAGAGGGAGAGCAGAGAGCAGAGAGAACTCTGTTGCTATAGTAACCCTGCATCACAACACTCTGTTGTACAATTTGTTTAATTCAATTCCACATATTTAATTGTTTGTATTTCATTTCATATTAGTTTCATGTTTCAACCAGTCGCAGGTTAACGTCAACCTGACAGAGGAAACGTAACATCAATAACCAAACTGTTTTCACAATTAACATGCTATTCTTCTTTCAAGTATGTTTTATTATGAAAAGTACAATATATCCTTGTATACTTGTACAACTATGGAGCGTATGTCCATATATAATTATACAATTTGTTATCCAACATAAAAATCATACACAAAATTATGACATTGGTATTTTAACAGTGTTATTGTCACAATTATAGGAGGACACGCATGTGTGTGTGTGTGTGTGTGTGTGTGTGTGTGTGTGTGTGTGTGTGTCCAGTGTGTGTGTGTGTGTGTCCAGAGTGAGTGGGTGTGTGTCCAGCTGAGTGTGTGTGGGTCCAGCTGAGTGTGTGTGTGTCCAGATGAGTGTGTGTGTCCAGCTGAGTGTGTGTGTGTGTCCAGTGTGAGTGTGTGTGTGTGTGCAGTGTGAGTGTGTGTGTGTGTGTGTGTGTGTGTGTGTGTGTGTGTGTGTGTGTGTGTGTGTGTGTGTGTGTGTGTGTGTCCAGTGTGTGTGTGTGTGTCCAGTGTGTGTGTGTGTGTCCAGTGTGTGTGTGTGTGTCCAGTGTGTGTGTGTGTGTGTGTGTGTCCAGTGTGTGTGTGTGTCACTGACAAAGGGACATTGAAGAGTCAACATTATAAATCCTCAACCCTGGATAGAGGGGCTCAGTGAATGTGGAGGTGAATGTGATCAGGTGGGTCAGTGTGTCAGAGGAGGCTCTATAGAAGGACAGAGTGCCGGCTGGCCAGTCCAGATACACTCCTACTCTGCGGGACCTGGAGGAGGGGACGTCTATGGTTGTGTGATTATTATTGTGACAGGCATAGTATCTGTTGTCAAAGCAGTTCAGACTCCAGGACTTGTCGTTGAATCCAAGATAACAGTCCTCACCCCTTCCTCTCCTGCTGATTCCTTTATATGTCACTCCTATATCAACCCCCCCACTCCACTCTGCCTCCCAGTAACAGCGCCCAGTCAGACCCTCTCTACACAGCACCTGTCCACGGACCTCAAATCTCTCTGGGTGATCAGGATACGGCTGCTCCTCTCTCCTACATGTCACCTTTCTGTTCTCCTCAGACAGAGAGAGGTGTCTGTGTATTGTGTTTGGGTCCAGTGTGAGATCACAGACATCTGATGGATGAAACCAGACACAATATTAGAAATCATCATCATTCACATTAGAATGTTAACTCACTTTTCACTAATTCATTTAATGTAGATGTTTCTAGGTATCAAAAGGAGAAGTTCAGGTAACTTGAGACATATGAATGATCATATGTTATACTGTATGGTAATATAAAACACACTTATTCCCATTAATTACACACACACACACACACACACACACACACACACACACACACACACACACACACACACACACACACACACACACACACACACACACACACACACACACACACACACACACACACACACACACACACACACACACACACACACACACATTGTCAAAGCAACTCCTTGTAAACGTTGGTGTCCCTGATTTCTGTTTCTGTAGAACTACAGCTGATATTTAATATGACCAAGTAAGTAATGATGGTGGTCTTTGACTTTGACTTAACTTGAATTAAGACTTATTCTTAGTCATATTCTTCACAGCAGTCAACACTCACATTTTCTAAGTCCAGGTTTCATTGTGTACTCTCCACCATGTTCCACACTGTAGCGGTAAGCAGAAGAACAGACAGTCATTGAGGGATACACCTGAACTAACACACACACACACACACACACACACACACACACACACACACACACACACACACACATTGGACACACGGAGATATAGCATATAACTTCAAGCAAATGTGTGTCCAGTGTGTGTGTGTGTGTGTGTGAGTTCATGTGTTCTTCTGCTTACACACGCTTCTTCACACACACACTGGAAACACACACTGGACACACACACACACACACACACACACACGGTCAGCAAATAACTAAGAATGGTTGTCTGTGTGTGTGTGTGTGTGTGTGTGTGTGTCCAGTGTGTGTTTCCAGTGTGTGTGTGTGAAGAACACATGAACTCACACACACACACACACATACTGGACACACACACATACTGGACACACACACAGTGTTTGTGTCCAGAGTGTGTGTTTCCTGTGTGTGTGACCAGTATGTGTGTGTCATGGGTGTGTGTGTGTGTTTGAGTCTAGTGTGTTTCACACTGGACACACACACACACACACACACAAACTTTGTCCAAGTGGTGGTCAGAATGTTTGTCTTAACTAGCCTGATAAGTCAAACATGTCTGATATGAACATTGACATAAACCCTCTACATACTTGAGTTTCTCCAGTCTGCAGTGTGGATCCTCCAGTCCAGCAGAGAGCAGTCTGACTCCTGAGTCTCCTGGGTGATTGTAGCTCAGATCCAGCTCTCTCAGATGTGAGGGGTTTGACCTCAGAGCTGAGACCAGAGAAGCACAGCCTTCCTCTGTGACTAGACAGCCTGACAGCCTGACAAAGAGATCATCATGACTTCACAAACACACTGTTCATTTAATTGTGCCGTCTGGTTTGCTTAAAATAAGGAATTTGAAATTATTTATACTTTTATTTTTGATACTTAAGTACACTTTATCAATTACTTAAAAAATATATATAATATATATATATTTTTAAATGTAACCTATATTTAAGTAGGCAAGTCAGATAAGATCCCACCCTGGGATCACTCACTACTCATAAAGCTTTATTTACTCAAAAACTAAAAATACCATCCACTTTTTTGTGATATTTTGGCATTATCGCCCAGCCCTAGTGTGTGTGTGTGTGTGTGTTCATTGAGTGATACATGCAAACACACACTGGACATACACTGGACACACACACATACAGGACAAACTGGACACACACACAGGACACACACACACAGGGCATACACACACAAAGGACACACACACACACACACACACACACACACACACACACACACACACAGTTCAAAATGCCGGAGCATAGCACCAAATTTAAAACTGTAAGCTCCACTGTCCAAACACATATGGTGTGGACTATGTGTGCCTGGTAAACACATGTGGATCTGATGAACAGTTATCACTTGTTGACCAAATACAGGAATACTGACCTCAGAGTCTCCAGTTTACAGTGTTGACTCCCCAGTCCAGCAGAGAGCAGCTTCACTCCTGAATCCTTCAGGTTATTGTTACTCAGATCCAGCTCTCTCAGGTGTGAGGGGATTGACTTCAGCGCTGAGACCAGAGAAGCACAGCCTTCCTCTGTGACTAGACAGTCTGACAGCCTGCAAAGAGTCAAATCATATTAAAACCACACTGAAAATAGTGGCAGTATATTTTTTCAACATGTTCAGATACAACATTGTCCTGAAACCTGCCATATCTATTCATAAATGAATGAATGTATCATTATTAGAAATGACAAATTATCAAAGTGTTGCTTGTAGATAGAAACATGTATAGTACAAATATTTGAGTAGACTGACCAGACCAGTTTAAAAAGCAGTATCAGTCAAAAGACAGACAGTGAGGTATCAGATTTAGATTGTATTGAGTATACAGTCCACACCATATCTATTTTGACAGTGAAGCTAACATTTTAAATGTGTCTCTATACTCCAACATTTTGGATTTCAGATCAAATGTTTCATATGAGGTGACATTGACACATTTGCAGTTTGTTTTGGTTATGTTTTGCCCAATAGAAACTCAATGGTGGATGATAACTGGAGTCATTTTCTTTATAAGTGAGTAGATACCATGTTTCTAAACACTACTAAATTAATCCTGATGATGCCTTGATTAATACAAATCATGAATAATTCATGAATAATAATGAGTGAGAAAGTTACATAGGCTACAACAAAACATGCTAACCTCTCACCATTACCAATAACAGAGACTACAACAAAACATGCTAACCTCTCACCATTACCAATAACAGAGACTACAACAAAACATGCTAACCTCTCACCATTACCAATATCAGAGACTACAACAAAACATGCTAACCTCTCACCATTACCAATAACAGAGACTACAACAAAACATGCTAACCTCTCACCATTACCAATAACAGAGACTACAACAAAACATGCTAACCTCTCACCATTACCAATAACAGAGGCTACAACAAAACATGCTAACCTCTCACCATTACCAATATCAGAGACTACAACAAAACATGCTAACCTCTCACCATTACCAATAACAGAGACTACAACAAAACATGCTAACCTCTCAACATTACCAATAACAGAGACTACAACAAAACATGCTAACCTCTCAACATTACCAATAACAGAGGCTACAACAAAACATGCTAACCTCTCAACATTACCAATAACAGAGGCTACAACAAAACATGCTAACCTCTCACCATTACCAATAACAGAGGCTACAACAAAACATGCTAACCTCTCACCATTACCAATAACAGAGGCTACAACAAAACATGCTAACCTCTCACCATTACCAATAACAGAGGCTACAACAAAACATGCTAACCTCTCACCATTACCAATAACAGAGGCTACAACAAAACATGCTAACCTCTCACCATTACCAATAACAGAGGCTACAACAAAACATGCTAACCTCTCACCATTACCAATAACAGAGGCTACAACAAAACATGCTAACATCTCACCATTACCAATAACAGAGGCTAAAACAAAACATGCTAACCTCTCACCATTACCAATATATGTGAATATGTCCAAATAATGAAGACTTCTTCAAATGGTAGACTACGGTGCCTTGCAGAGGTATTCATCCCCCTTGGTGTTGTTCCTATTTTGTTTCATTACAACATGTCATTTAAATAGATTATATTTGGATTTCATGTAATGGACAAACACAAAATAGTCCAAATTGGTCAAGAGAAATTTAAAAAAATTAAATTAAAAACAGAAAACTGGTGCGTTCATATGTATTCACCCCCTTTGCTATGAAGCCCCTAAATAATATCTGGTGCAACCAATTACCTTCAGAAGTCACATAATTAGTTAAATAAAGTCCACCTGTGTGCAATCTAAGTGTCACATGATCTGTCACATGATCTCAGTGTATATACACCTGTTCTGCAAGGTCCCAGAGACTACAACTCCACTAAGCAAGGGACACCACCAAGCAAGCGGCTCCAGGAAGATCAAGGAGCTCTCCAAACAGGTCAGGGACAAAGTTGAGGAGAAGTACAGATCAGGGTTGGGTTATAAAAAAATATCTGAAACTTTGAAAATCCCATGGAGCACCATTAAATCAATTATTAAACAAATTGAAAGAATATGGCACCACAACAAACCTGCCAAGAGAGGGAAAACTCATGAACCAGGCAAGGAGGGCATTAATCAGAGAGGCAACAAAGAGACCAAAGATAACCCTGAAGGAGCTCTGAAGGAGCTGCAAAGCTCCACAGCAGAGATTGGAGTATCTGTCCATAGGACCACTTTAAGCCGTACACTACACAGAGCTGGGCTTTACGGAAGTGTGGCCAGAAAGAAATACATTCCCTTAAAAAAAAAAATAAGCAAACACGTTTGGCATTCGCCAAAAGGCATGTGGGAGACTCCCCAAACATATGGAAGAAGGTACTCTGGTCAGATGATACTAAAATTGAGCTTTATGGCCATCAAGGGAAACGCTATGTCTGGCGCAGACCCAACACCTCTCATCACCCCGAGAACACCATCCCCACAGTGAAGCATGGTGGTGGCAGCATCATGCAGTGGGGATGTTTTTCATCGGCAGGGACTGGGAAACTGGTCAGAATTGAAGGAATGATGGATGGCGCTAAATACAGGGAAATTCTTGAGGGAAACCTGTTTCAGTCTTCCAGAGATTTTGAGACTGCTAAAGCAACACTCGAGTGGTTTAAGGGGAAAAATGTAAATGTCTTGGAATGGTCAAGTCAAAGCACAGACCTCAATCCAATTGAGAATCTGTGGAATGACTTTCAGATTGCGGTACACCAGCGGAGCCCATCCAACTTGAAGGAGCTGGAGCAGTTTTGCCTTGAAAAATGGTCAAACATCCCAGTGGCTAAATGTGCCAAGCTTATAGAGACATACCCCAAAAGACTTGCAGCTGTAATTGCTACAAAAGGTGGTTCTACAAAGTATTGACTTTGGGGGTGAATAGTTATGCACAAGTCCTCTGTTCTTATTATTTATCGGTTGTTTAACAAGAAAACATATTTAGCATCTTCAAAGTGGTAGGAATGTTGTGTACATCAACTGATACAAACCCCCAAAACATCTATTTTAATTACAGGTTGTAAGGCAATTTTTGGGGGGAAAAAGCCAAGGGGGGTGAATACTGTTGCAAGCCACTGTACAAACATAAAGTACTTTCCTTTCTAAACGGTAAAACATGTATGAATTTCCTCAAATAAAAGGTGACATTTTGTACTGTCACCTAATCTGAAACATTCTATCTCAAATCCAAAATGCTGGAGTACAGCACCAAATGTAAAACTGTAAGCTTCACTGTCCAAACACATAATGTGTGGACTATGTGTGCCTGTTAAACACATTTGGATCTGATAAACAGTTATCACTTGTTGACCAACTACAGGAATACTGACCTCAGAGTCTCCAGTTTACAGTGGGGATTCCCCAGTCCAGCAGAGAGCAGCTTCACTCCTGAATCCTTCAGGTCATTGTTACTCAGATCCAGCTCTCTCAGGTGTGAGGGGTTTGACCTCAGAGCTGAGACCAGAGAAGCACAGCCTTCCTCTGTGACTCCACAGCCTGACAGCCTGACAAAGATATCATCATGACTTCACAAACACACTGTTAATTTAACACCAGTAGTGTAGAAGGACAATGGCAGATGCATTTAGTTAATTCTCCCAAACAACATATAGATTCATCTTCCGTATCCTAGAACTGTATGTTTTTCAACATAAAATTATATAAGGATTATGTACATTATTTTCTCTAAACTGGATAATGCTTCCTGATGATTAGTTCTTATATGTCATTTTATTTACTCACAGAGCAGCTCTGGAGGCTTTGACCACTGGCAGCAGCCTCAGAAGACCTTCCTCTGATCTGGAGTATTTCTTCAGGTCAAACACATCCAGCTCCTTTTCTGAAGTCAGCAACACAAAGACCAGAGCTGACCACTGTGCAGGTGACAGGTTGGGTTTTGAGAGACTTCCTGATCTCAGGTAGCTTTGGATCTCCTCCACTAGAGAATGGTCATTCAGTTCATTCAGACAGTGGAACAGATTGATGCACCTCTCTGGAGAGGGATTCTCCCTGATCTTCTCCTTGATGTACTTCACTGTTCCTTCATGGCTCTGTGAGCTGCTTCTTGTCTTTATCAGTAGACCTTGTAAGTGCTTCTGATTGGACTCCAGTGAGAGGCCCAGAAGGAAGCGGAGGAAAAGGTCCAGGTTTCCCGTCTCACTTTGTAAGGCTTTATCCACAGCACTCTTGTAGAAAGTAACTTCAGGCTCGTCGTTTGTTTGCAGTTTGTCCATTAGATTCTCATTGTTGTTGATGAATGAGAGGAACACATATACAGCAGCCAGAAACTCCTGAATGCTCAGATGCACAAAGCAGTACACCTTGTCCTGGTACAGCACACATTCCTCTTTAAAGAACTGTGTGCACAATCCTGAGTACACTGAGGCTTCACTGACATCAATGCCAGCCTCTTTCAGGTCTTCTTCATAGAAAATCAGATTGCCATTCACAAGCTGTTGAAAAGCCAGTTTTCCCAGTGACAGAATGCTCGCTTTATTCCAGTGTGGACCTGTCTCTTCTTCCTCAAGATACTTTTCATTCTTCTGTTTGGTATGAAACACCACAAGGTGTGTGTACATCTCAGTCAGAGTCTTGGGCATCTCTTCTCTCTTATGTTTCAGCATGTGTTCAAGGACTGTTGCAGAAATCCAACAGAAGACTGGAATGTGGCACATGATGTGGAGGCTCCTTGATGTCTTTATGTGTGAGATGATTCTGCTGGCCAGGTCCTCATCACTGAATCTCTTCCTGAAGTACTCCTCCTTCTGTGGGTCATTGAACCCTCGTACCTCTGTCACCTGGTCAACACACCCTGAAGGGATCTTATTGGCTGCTGCAGGTCGGGTAGTTATCCAGAGGAGAGCAGAGGGAAGCAGATTTCCCTTGATGAGATTTGTCAGCAGAACATCCACTGAGGTTGACTCTGTGACGTCCCAACAGATCTTGTTCTTCTGGAAGTCTAGGGGCAGTCGGCACTCATCCAGACCATCAAAGATGAACAGAACTTTGTACTTGTCGTAGTTGGAGATTCCTGATTGTTTGGTTTCCATTGAGAAGTGATTGAGAAGTTCAATGAAAGTGTGTTCATCCCCTTTCATCAAATTCAGCTCCCGAAAAGGGAATGAAAATACAAATTGGACATCCTGATTTGCTTTTCCTTCAGCCCAGTCCAGAATGAACTTCTGCACAGAGACTGTTTTTCCAATGCCAGCGACTCCCTTTGTCAGCACAGTTCTGATAAGTTTGTCTTGTCCAGTTAAGGGTTTGAAGATGTCGTTACATTTGATTGCAGTCTCTGGTCTTGCTTGTTTCCTGGTTGTTGTCTCAATCTGTCTCAGCTCATGTTCATTATTGACCTCTCCTGTTCCACCCTCTGTGATGTAGAGCTCTGTGTAGATCTTATTGAGAAGTGTTGGGTTTCCTTGTTTAGCGATCCCCTCAAATACACATTCAAACTTCTTCTTTAGATTAGATTTGAGTTCACGTTGGCAAATCACAGCAAGCTCATCTGAATCTAGAAATAACACAGAGGATATTAATATTAGGTCTGTTTTAATGCCTACAGTATTGTAGGACTGTTATAAAGTTTTATATTATAATAATTTATTCTCTGAACTGACTGTATAAATGTGTAAATGTTTTCATAATGCATTACAGACTGGTGTGACTGATCATATAATTATTGGTATTATTGATGGTATTATTAATGTTGTCTCTCTCTCTTAGCTACAGCTTTTAAATGTTATAAAACAGCATTCAACATGAGGCAGACAGATCTTACATTTCTCCAGTTTGTCAGCAAGCTCCTTCTGGTTCATTTTCCTCAGGACGTGCAGTGTGATCTTCAGAGCCCCCTCTCTGGCACTGCTCTCCTGCTTCTCATCTTCAGCATCCACCACTTCCTTATCCTGCTTCTGACTCTCAAAGCCTTCTGGGAGTTCTGGACTAAGAATCCTCTTGAACATCTTCAGCTCGTTCTTCACAAATGTCATAATTTTCTCTTCAAGCAACTGAAATAAATCAAGTAAATAAGTTAAGCAAGAGACAAAATGCTTTCTCATTAACACATTAATGAATGATTGACAGATCAACTTTACTTGAGGTAAACAAAAACAAATGTACATAACAGGACCACATACACTGAATATGGAGGCCAGGTCTGTTTGATGACTCTGGGAAGACTGACCACTGAGAATCTCTGACTCTGATCTCTCCTGTTGGTTTCTGTGGACAAAACATGAGATTACATCTCCTCATCCAGGGAGTGTGCACGCACGCACGCACGCACGCACGCACGCACGCACGCACGCACGCGCGCGCGCGCGCACGCACGCACACGCACACACACACACACACACACACACACACACACACACACACACACACACACACACACACACACACACACACACACACAGGGAGGGAATGTTGTGTTTGTTTAATATTGTTTTAGGACTATAAAAATTGACAAAATGATTAGCCTATGGATTATGAAAACAACAAAAAGAAATGGGAAAATGGGAGAGGAGAAATGACTAGAGACAGTGTTGTTTAACTCACTGACCCTGACCCATGAGTTCTTCTTACCTTTGTTCAGTAGAAAAGGCTCCCTCTCTAAAGTCTATAGGTTGGTCCATAGACTTGTCACTCTTCATGGACACACAGCTGGGTTCAGGGGAGGCTGGTCTCTCCTGCTTGATTGGTCTTCAACACAACAGAGACAAACATTACATCTCTCATCTACTCTGAGCTCAGATGGGGAAACATAAGAAGAGTTTCATTCCAAAATGCTATATATCTATTTTCAGAAATGTTGGTCAATTATCTCATATTGTTAAAAGAAATGATTAAACCACTACAAGGCTTTATAAAGACTTCTAAAGTGGGTAATTTACACATTAAATGCACATTTGCTGTTATTTTCCTGCCGTGACGAACATGGTCAAATTAAGATATGGCATCTGTAAGTGCATTCATCTTTAGATATCTAGGTGAGACAACCACATATCACAGTCAGATATACAGGATACCAACATTACATTCCTGTTAAACAATGGATATATAGATAACTAGATGAGACAACCACATATCACAGTCAGATATACAGGATACCAACATTACATTCCTGTTAAACAATGGATATATAGATAACTAGATGAGACAACCACATATCACAGTCAGATATACAGGATACCAACATTACATTCCTGATAAACAATGGATATATAGATATCTAGGTGAGACAACCACATACCACAGTCAGATATACAGGATACCAACATTACATTCTTGTTAAATAATGGATATATAGATATCTAGGTGGATATATAGCATTTTGATAAAAACACATTTTCATACACAATAGAAATCTAGAACGGTTAGAATGTACCCATAAGCAATCATTTCTGATTAAAAAACGTTTTAGAATATACATTCTTAAACAATATTGTCAGCTCACCTCTTAGTTTTGGTGTCATGTTCCCCAGAGAGACTCATTTTAGAGGCAGGGCCCCCCTCCTCTCTCTCCCCAGAGAGACTCATTTTCGAGCACTGACCCCTAAACAGAGATCCAGCATGTTGGTTGTGGTTAACACAGTGACAACTAAACAGAGATCCAGCATGTTGGTTGTGGTTAACACAGTGACAACTAAACAGAGATCCAACATGTTGGTTGTGGTTAACACAGTGACAACTAAACAGAGATCCAGCATGTTGGTTGTGGTTAACACAGTGACAACTAAACAGAGATCCAACATGTTGGTTGTGGTTAACACAGTGACAACTAAACAGAGATCCAGCATGTTGGTTGTGGTTAACACAGTGACAACTAAACAGAGATCCAGCATGTTGGTTGGGGTTAACACAGTGACAACTAAACAGAGATCCAGCATGTTGGTTGTGGTTAACACAGTGACAACTAAACAGAGATCCAACATGTTGGTTGTGGTTAACACAGTGACAACTAAACAGAGATCCAGCATGTTGGTTGTGGTTAACACAGTGACAACTAAACAGAGATCCAGCATGTTGGTTGTGGTTAACACAGTGACAACTAAACAGAGATCCAGCATGTTGGTTGTGGTTAACACAGTGACAACTAAACAGAGATCCAGCATGTTGGTTGTGGTTAACACAGTGACAACTAAACAGAGATCCAACATGTTGGTTGTGGTTAACACAGTGACAACTAAACAGAGATCCAGCATGTTGGTTGTGGTTAACACAGTGACAACTAAACAGAGATCCAACATGTTGGTTGTGGTTAACACAGTGACAACTAAACAGAGATCCAGCATGTTGGTTGTGGTTAACACAGTGACAACTAAACAGAGATCCAGCATGTTGGTTGTGGTTAACACAGTGACAACTAAACAGAGATCCAGCATGTTGGTTGTGGTTAACACAGTGACAACTAAACAGAGATCCAGCATGTTGGTTGTGGTTAACACAGTGACAACTAAACAGAGATCCAGCATGTTGGTTGTGGTTAACACAGTGACAACTAAACAGAGATCCAACATGTTGGTTGTGGTTGACACAGTGACAACTAAACAGAGATCCAACATGTTGGTTGTGGTTAACACAGTGACAACTAAACAGAGATCCAGCATGTTGGTTGTGGTTAACACAGTGACAACTAAACAGAGATCCAACATGTTGGTTGTGGTTAACACAGTGACAACTAAACAGAGATCCAACATGTTGGTTGTGGTTAACACAGTGACAACTAAACAGAGATCCAACATGTTGGTTGTGGTTAACACAGTGACAACTAAACAGAGATCCAACATGTTGGTTGTGGTTAACACAGTGACAACTAAACAGAGATCCAGCATGTTGGTTGTGGTTAACACAGTGACAACTAATTATTGAATGTCAATTGTTCTATTTTATTAATTATCTCTTATAAATAAAACATTTACTAACAGACACATCCAAACAGTCAGGTGATTAAATGCATCACATGAACATGTAGTTGTGATTGATATTTTTCTCCTCATCTCCATGTTTGGTGTCAGTAATAATAATAATATAATGTGTCACTGTTTGTTAAGGCAGGGGTTCCCAAACGTGACCCACCAACTGAGGTGTTTTTTGATTTGGGTTGAACGGTGATTTTTTTATTTTTTTATTGACATGGCTAATGCTGTGTTCTTATGCTCAAACATTATAACAACATCAGTGGGGGTCTAATCTGTGGGGGTCTAATCAGTGGGGGTCTAATCAGTGGGGGTCTAATCAGTGGGGGTCTAATCAGTGGGGGTCTAATCAGTGTGGGTCTAATCAGTGGGGGTCTAATCAGTGGGGGTCTAATCAGTGGGGGTCTAATCAGTGGGGGTCTAATCAGTGTGGGTCTAATCAGTGGGGGTCTAATCAGTGGGGGTCTAATCAGTGGGGGTCTAATCAGTGGGGGTCTAATCAGTGGGGGTCTAATCAGTGGGGGTCTAATCAGTGGGGGTCTAATCAGTGTGGGTCTAATCAGTGAGGGTCTAATCAGTGGGGGTCTAATCAGTGGGGGTCTAATCAGTGGGGGTCTAATCAGTGGGGGTCTAATCAGTGGGGGTCTAATCAGTGGGGGTCTAATCAGTGGGGGTCTAATCAGTGGGGGTCTAATCAGTGAGGGTCTAATCAGTGGGGGTCTAATCTGTGAGGGTCTAATCTGTGGGGGTCTAATCAGTGAGGGTCTAATCTGTCAGTGGGAAAATTCTCAAAGATTGTAGGCTATTATTGAAAAAGTCCATTATCTATTATACATACTTTCTATTTGGTTTTAGTCATTTAAGTTAATACTGAAAACATTTGTTTTTGGCATTGTCATCCTGCCACCCACCTGGACCCTTGACCCGATCAACAAGTGGTCCTGACAGAGTTCACATAGACTACCAGTAGCAGGACTCATCACCTTCAAATCAGTTTCATTCTAAATAACTGAGCATGTAGCGATATTTCCTAAACATTTCCTACAGAGACCATCAGATCGTTCAGCAATATAAAGGATATTTAAAAACATTTCCTACAGAGACCATCAGGTTGTTCATCAATATAAAGGATATTTAAAAACATTTCCTACAGAGACCATCAGGTTGTTCAGCAATATAAAGGATATTTAAAAACATTTCCTACAGAGACCATCAGGTTGTTCATCAATATAAAGGATATTTAAAAACATTTCCTACAGAGACCATCAGGTTGTTCATCAATATAAAGGATAATATCTCCAGCCTACTCTGTCTATTGAATGTTTGACGAACTAACTTCATAATAATTATCCTCGACTTACCAGAGTCTGCCCGTCTTTCCTTCAAATCAACACGTTTATCTGACTTCTAATTCTACAGAGAAATATGTGCCACAGTTTCTACAGCCATTTTGTAACTGCGTAGGCTACAAAACTTATTTACAATTTCTTATGAGGAAATCCCATATTTTCTGACGCTATTGCAGAGGAAGTAGTCTATATTACAGACTTCTAAACCCTTTTTATATTCATCTCAAATACACTACAAGTTTTACATTCCCTACATTGCAGGAAAGTTCTCATGCAAAAGGTTATACAATTCAGATCCTGTACAGAGATAGTCTTTGGTTTTGGGAAGGCTGAAAGATAACATTGAATTCCCCCCAAGTATTGCAAACAGGAAGTTAACTTAGTCACAAGGTTGTGCCAACTACAGTAGTGTTGCAAAATCCTTACCACCCCACTCTTCCTCATCTGTCTTAAGAACAAAAAATGTGTTTTAATGTAGATACATGGCGATACAACAGAAACAAGATGTGATACTCTCAACTTCTCTTTTATCAGAACAGAGACATTTTCAAGAGGAGGCTGGTGGGAAGAGTTATAGGAGGACAGGTCCATTTTTATGGCTGAAATGGAATAAATAAATTAAGTGTTTGATACTGTTCCATTTATTCCACTCCAGTCTTTACTGGAGCCTGTCCTCCTATAGCTTCTCCACCAGCCTCCTCTGGATTGTATGTGAAAGTATTCAGGTGTTCATGTTGCTGTGGAGGCAAAATTATATTTAAAAAAATTACCTTTAAATGTCCAATTCAGCCGTAAAAATAAAATAAATTAAATGGTGGATTTCTAAGTTTTGGAGAAAAAAAGTATAAAGTAAAAAAATTCTACCCGATGACATCATCAAAAGTTATAACATTTAAAAGCAGTGATTTTCAAACACAGTTATATTGTCAGTGGTGTTGGGAGCAATACAATTCCCTCTATTGGACTAGAAACTCATTGAAGGTTTTGAAAATCACTGTTTTTTACTTTTATGTCACAGAAAACATATTTCTAACACTTTTCTACTTACAGTATATTTTTCACTACAGATCATAGAAACGTGCTGTTTTCACAAACATTGATACTGTTTTGGTGCTGGAGAGGATGAATATGAGGTTGAAAAGTGGAGGAATTGACTTTTAACACCAGAATCAGTCCTGCTCCCTGACTTTTAACACTAGAATCAGTCCTGCTCCCTGACTTTTAACCCTAGAATCAGTCCTGCTCCCTGACTTTTAACACTAGAATCAGTCCTGCTCCCTGACTTTTAACATTAGAATCAGTCCTGCTCCCTGACTTTTAACACTAGAATCAGTCCTGCTCCCTGACTTTTAACACTAGAATCAGTCCTGCTCCCTGACTTTTAACACTAGAATCAGTCCTGCTCCCTGACTTTTAACACCAGAATCAGTCCTGCTCCCTGACTTTTAACACTAGAATCAGTCCTGCTCCCTGACTTTTAACACTAGAATCAGTCCTGCTCCCTGACTTTTAACATTAGAATCAGTCCTGCTCCCTGACTTTTAACACTAGAATCAGTCCTGCTCCCTGACTTTTAACACTAGAATCAGTCCTGCTCCCTGACTTTTAACACTAGAATCAGTCCTGCTCCCTGACTTTTAACACCAGAATCAGTCCTGCTCCCTGACTTTTAACACTAGAATCAGTCCTGCTCCCTGACTTTTAACACTAGAATCAGTCCTGCTCCCTGACTTTTAACCCTAGAATCAGTCCTGCTCCCTGACTTTTAACACTAGAATCAGTCCTGCTCCCTGACTTTTAAAACTAGAATCAGTCCTGCTCCCTGACTTTTAACACTAGAATCAGTCCTGCTCCCTGACTTTTAACACTAGAATCAGTCCTGCTCCCTGACTTTTAACACTAGAATCAGTCCTGCTCCCTGACTTTTAACCCTAGAATCAGTCCTGCTCCCTGACTTTTAACACTAGAATCAGTCCTGCTCCCTGACCTTTAACCCTAGAATCAGTCCTGCTCCCTGACTTTTAACACTAGAATCAGTCCTGCTCCCTGACTTTAAACACTAGAATCAGTCCTGCTCCCTGACTTTTAACACTAGAATCAGTCCTGCTCCCTGACTTTTAACCCTAGAATCAGTCCTGCTCCCTGACTTTTAACACTAGAATCAGTCCTGCTCCCTGACTTTTAACATTAGAATCAGTCCTGCTCCCTGACTTTTAACACTAGAATCAGTCCTGCTCCCTGACTTTTAACACTAGAATCAGTCCTGCTCCCTGACTTTTAACCTTACAATCAGTCCTTCTCCCTGACTTTTAACACTAGAATCAGTCCTGCTCCCTGACTTTTAACCCTAGAATCAGTCCTGCTCCCTGACTTTTAACACTAGAATCAGTCCTGCTCCCTGACTTTTAACCCTAGAATCAGTCCTGCTCCCTGACTTTTAACCCTAGAATCAGTCCTGCTCCCTGACTTTTAACACTAGAATCAGTCCTGCTCCCTGACTTTTAACATTAGAATCAGTCCTGATCCCTGACTTTTAACACTAGAATCAGTCCTGCTCCCTGACTTTTAACACCAGAATAAGTCCTGCTCCCTGACTTTTAAAACTAGAATCAGTCCTGCTCCCTGACTTTTAACACTAGAATCAGTCCTGCTCCCTGACTTTTAACACTAGAATCAGTCCTGCTCCCTGACTTTTAACACTAGAATCAGTCCTGCTCCCTGACTTTTAACACCAGAATCAGTCCTGCTCCCTGACTTTTAACACTAGAATCAGTCCTGCTCCCTGACTTTTAACACTAGAATCAGTCCTGCTCCCTGACTTTTAACATTAGAATCAGTCCTGCTCCCTGACTTTTAACACTAGAATCAGTCCTGCTCCCTGACTTTTAACACTAGAATCAGTCCTGCTCCCTGACTTTTAACATTAGAATCAGTCCTGCTCCCTGACTTTTAACACTAGAATCAGTCCTGCTCCCTGACTTTTAACACTAGAATCAGTCCTGCTCCCTGACTTTTAACCTTACAATCAGTCCTTCTCCCTGACTTTTAACACTAGAATCAGTCCTGCTCCCTGACTTTTAACCCTAGAATCAGTCCTGCTCCCTGACTTTTAACACTAGAATCAGTCCTACTCCCTGACTTTTAACCCTAGAATCAGTCCTGCTCCCTGACTTTTAACCCTAGAATCAGTCCTGCTCCCTGACTTTTAACACTAGAATCAGTCCTGCTCCCTGACTTTTAACATTAGAACCAGTCCTGATCCCTGACTTTTAACACTAGAATCAGTCCTGCTCCCTGACTTTTAACACCAGAATAAGTCCTGCTCCCTGACTTTTAAAACTAGAATCAGTCCTGCTCCCTGACTTTTAACACTAGAACCAGTCCTGCTCCCTGACTTTTAACATTAGAATCAGTCCTGCTCCCTGACTTTTAACATTAGAATCAGTCCTGCTCCCTGACTTTTAACACTAGAATCAGTCCTGCTCCCTGACTTTTAACCCTAGAATCAGTCCTGCTCCCTGACTTTTAACACTAGAATCAGTCCTGCTGCCTGACTTTTAACACTAGAATCAGACCTGCTCCCTGACTTTTAACACTAGATTCAGTCCTGCTCCCTGACTTTTAACACTAGAATCAGTCCTGCTCCCAACCTTTTAACACTAGAATCAGTCCTGCTCCCTGACTTTTAACACTAGAATCAGTCCTGCTCCCTGACTTTTAACACTAGAATCAGTCCTGCTCCCTGACTTTTAACACTAGAATCAGTCCTGCTCCCTGACTTTTAACACCAGAATCAGTCCTGCTCCCTGACTTTTAAAACTAGAATCAGTCCTGCTCCCTGACTTTTAACACTAGAATCAGTCCTGCTCCCTGACTTTTAACACTAGAATCAGTCCTGCTCCCTGACTTTTAACACTAGAATCAGTCCTGCTCCCTGACTTTTAACACCAGAATCAGTCCTGCTCCCTGACTTTTAACACTAGAATCAGTCCTGCTCCCTGACTTTTAACACTAGAATCAGTCCTGCTCCCTGACTTTTAACACTAGAATCAGTCCTGCTCCCTGACTTTTAACACTAGAATCAGTCCTGCTACCTGACTTTTAACACCAGAATCAGTCCTGCTCCCTGACTTTTAACACTAGAATCAGTCCTGCTCCCTGACTTTTAACACTAGAATCAGTCCTGCTCCCTGACTTTTAACCCTAGAATCAGTCCTGCTCCCTGACTTTTAACACTAGAATCAGTCCTGCTCCCTGACTTTTAACACTAGAATCAGTCCTGCTCCCTGACTTTTAACACTAGAATCAGTCCTGCTCCCTGACTTTTAACACTAGAATCAGTCCTGCTCCCTGACTTTTAACACTAGAATCAGTCCTGCTCCCTGACTTTTAACCCTAGAATCAGTCCTGCTCCCTGACTTTTAACACTAGAATCAGTCCTGCTCCCTGACTTTTAACCCTAGAATCAGTCCTGCTCCCTGACTTTTAACACTAGAATCAGTCCTGCTCCCTGACTTTAAACACTAGAATCAGTCCTGCTCCCTGACTTTTAACACTAGAATCAGTCCTGCTCCCTGACTTTTAACCCTAGAATCAGTCCTGCTCCCTGACTTTTAACACTAGAATCAGTCCTGCTCCCTGACTTTTAACATTAGAATCAGTCCTGCTCCCTGACTTTTAACACTAGAATCAGTCCTGCTCCCTGACTTTTAACACTAGAATCAGTCCTGCTCCCTGACTTTTAACCTTACAATCAGTCCTTCTCCCTGACTTTTAACACTAGAATCAGTCCTGCTCCCTGACTTTTAACCCTAGAATCAGTCCTGCTCCCTGACTTTTAACACTAGAATCAGTCCTACTCCCTGACTTTTAACCCTAGAATCAGTCCTGCTCCCTGACTTTTAACCCTAGAATCAGTCCTGCTCCCTGACTTTTAACACTAGAATCAGTCCTGCTCCCTGACTTTTAACATTAGAATCAGTCCTGCTCCCTGACTTTTAACACTAGAATCAGTCCTGCTCCCTGACTTTTAACACTAGAATCAGTCCTGCTCCCTGACTTTTAACACTAGAATCAGTCCTGCTCCCTGACTTTTAACACCAGAATCAGTCCTGCTCCCTGACTTTTAACACTAGAATCAGTCCTGCTCCCTGACTTTTAACACTAGAATCAGTCCTGCTCCCTGACTTTTAACATTAGAATCAGTCCTGCTCCCTGACTTTTAACACTAGAACCAGTCCTGCTGCCTGACTTTTAACACTAGAATCAGTCCTGCTGCCTGACTTTTAACACTAGAATCAGTCCTGCTCCCTGACTTTTAACACTAGAATCAGTCCTGCTCCCTGACTTTTAACACTAGAATCAGTCCTGCTCCCTGACTTTTAACACTAGAATCAGTCCTGCTCCCTGACTTTTAACATTAGAATCAGTCCTGCTCCCTGACTTTTAACATTAGAATCAGTCCTGCTCCCTGACTTTTAACACTAGAATCAGTCCTGCTCCCTGACTTTTAACATTAGAATCAGTCCTGCTCCCTGACTTTTAACATTAGAATCAGTCTTGCTCCCTGACTTTTAACACTATAATCAGTCCTGCTCCCTGACTTTTAACATTAGAATCAGTCCTGCTCCCTGACTTTTAACCCTAGAATCAGTCCTGCTCCCTGACTTTTAACACTAGAATCAGTCCTGCTCCCTGACTTTTAACACTAGAATCAGTCCTGCTCCCTGACTTTTAACATTAGAATCAGTCCTGCTCCCTGACTTTTAACATTAGAATCAGTCTTGCTCCCTGACTTTTAACACTATAATCAGTCCTGCTCCCTGACTTTTAACATTAGAATCAGTCCTGCTCCCTGACTTTTAACACTAGAATCAGTCCTGCTCCCTGACTTTTAACACTAGAATCAGTCCTGCTCCCTGACTTTTAACACTAGAATCATTCCTGCTCCCTGACTTTTAACATTAGAATCAGTCCTGCTCCCTGACTTTTAACACTAGAATCAGTCCTGCTCCCTGACTTTTAACACTAGAATCAGTCCTGCTCCCTGACTTTTAACCCTAGAATCAGTCCTGCTCCCTGACTTTTAACCCTAGAATCAGTCCTGCTCCCTGACTTTTAACACTAGAATCAGTCCTGCTCCCTGACTTTTAACATTAGAATCAGTCCTGATCCCTGACTTTTAACACTAGAATCAGTCCTGCTCCCTGACTTTTAACACCAGAATAAGTCCTGCTCCCTGACTTTTAAAACTAGAATCAGTCCTGCTCCCTGACTTTTAACACTAGAATCAGTCCTGCTCCCTGACTTTTAACATTAGAATCAGTCCTGCTCCCTGACTTTTAACACTAGAATCAGTCCTGCTCCCTGACTTTTAACACTAGAATCAGTCCTGCTCCCTGACTTTTAACACTAGAATCAGTCCTGCTCCCTGACTTTTAACACTAGAATCAGTCCTGCTCCCTGACTTTTAACACCAGAATCAGTCCTTCTCCCTGACTTTTAACACTAGAATCAGTCCTGCTCCCTGACTTTTAACACTAGAATCAGTCCTGCTCCCTGACTTTTAACATTAGAATCAGTCCTGCTCCCTAACCTGCTCCCTGACTTTAACACTAGAATCAGTCCTGCTCCCTGACTTTTAACACTAGAATCAGTCCTGCTCCCTGACTTTTAACACTAGAATCAGTCCTGCTCCCTGACTTTTAACACCAGAATCAGTCCTGCTCCCTGACTTTTAACACTAGAATCAGTCCTGCTCCCTGACTTTTAACACTAGAATCAGTCCTGCTCCCTGACTTTTAACCCTAGAATCAGTCCTGCTCCCTGACTTTTAACACTAGAATCAGTCCTGCTCCCTGACTTTTAACACTAGAATCAGTCCTGCTCCCTGACTTTTAACACTAGAATCAGTCCTGCTCCCTGACTTTTAACACTAGAATCAGTCCTGCTCCCTGACTTTTAACACTAGAATCAGTCCTGCTCCCTGACTTTTAACCCTAGAATCAGTCCTGCTCCCTGACTTTTAACACTAGAATCAGTCCTGCTCCCTGACTTTTAACCCTAGAATCAGTCCTGCTCCCTGACTTTTAACACTAGAATCAGTCCTGCTCCCTGACTTTAAGCACTAGAATCAGTCCTGCTCCCTGACTTTTAACACTAGAATCAGTCCTGCTCCCTGAATTTTAACCCTAGAATCAGTCCTGCTCCCTGACTTTTAACACTAGAATCAGTCCTGCTCCCTGACTTTTAACATTAGAATCAGTCCTGCTCCCTGACTTTTAACACTAGAATCAGTCCTGCTCCCTGACTTTTAACACTAGAATCAGTCCTGCTCCCTGACTTTTAACCTTACAATCAGTCCTTCTCCCTGACTTTTAACACTAGAATCAGTCCTGCTCCCTGACTTTTAACCCTAGAATCAGTCCTGCTCCCTGACTTTTAACACTAGAATCAGTCCTGCTCCCTGACTTTTAACCCTAGAATCAGTCCTGCTCCCTGACTTTTAACCCTAGAATCAGTCCTGCTCCCTGACTTTTAACACTAGAATCAGTCCTGCTCCCTGACTTTTAACATTAGAATCAGTCCTGATCCCTGACTTTTAACACTAGAATCAGTCCTGCTCCCTGACTTTTAACACCAGAATAAGTCCTGCTCCCTGACTTTTAAAACTAGAATCAGTCCTGCTCCCTGACTTTTAACACTAGAACCAGTCCTGCTCCCTGACTTTTAACATTAGAATCAGTCCTGCTCCCTGACTTTTAACATTAGAATCAGTCCTGCTCCCTGACTTTTAACACTAGAATCAGTCCTGCTCCCTGACTTTTAACCCTAGAATCAGTCCTGCTCCCTGACTTTTAACACTAGAATCAGTCCTGCTGCCTGACTTTTAACACTAGAATCAGTCCTGCTCCCTGACTTTTAACACTAGAATCAGTCCTGCTCCCTGACTTTTAACACTAGAATCAGACCTGCTCCCTGACTTTTAACACTAGATTCAGTCCTGCTCCCTGACTTTTAACACTAGAATCAGTCCTGCTCCCTGACTTTTAACACTAGAATCAGTCCTGCTCCCTGACTTTTAACACTAGAATCAGTCCTGCTCCCTGACTTTTAACACTAGAATCAGTCCTGCTCCCTGACTTTTAACACTAGAATCAGTCCTGCTCCCTGACTTTTAACCCTAGAATCAGTCCTGCTCCCTGACTTTTAACCCTAGAATCAGTCCTGCTCCCTGACTTTTAACACTAGAATCAGTCCTGCTCCCTGACTTTTAACATTAGAATCAGTCCTGATCCCTGACTTTTAACACTAGAATCAGTCCTGCTCCCTGACTTTTAACACCAGAATAAGTCCTGCTCCCTGACTTTTAAAACTAGAATCAGTCCTGCTCCCTGACTTTTAACACTAGAACCAGTCCTGCTCCCTGACTTTTAACATTAGAATCAGTCCTGCTCCCTGACTTTTAACATTAGAATCAGTCCTGCTCCCTGACTTTTAACACTAGAATCAGTCCTGCTCCCTGACTTTTAACCCTAGAATCAGTCCTGCTCCCTGACTTTTAACACTAGAATCAGTCCTGCTGCCTGACTTTTAACACTAGAATCAGTCCTGCTCCCTGACTTTTAACACTAGAATCAGTCCTGCTCCCTGACTTTTAACACTAGAATCAGACCTGCTCCCTGACTTTTAACACTAGATTCAGTCCTGCTCCCTGACTTTTAACACTAGAATCAGTCCTGCTCCCTGACTTTTAACACTAGAATCAGACCTGCTCCCTGACTTTTAACACTAGAATCAGTCCTGCTCCCTGACTTTTAACACTAGAATCAGTCCTGCTCCCTGACTTTTAACATTAGAATCAGTCCTGCTCCCTGACTTTTAACACTAGAATCAGTCCTGCTCCCTGACTTTTAACACTAGAATCAGTCCTGCTCCCTGACTTTTAACACTAGAATCAGTCCTGCTCCCTGACTTTTAACACCAGAATCAGTCCTGCTCCCTGACTTTTAACACTAGAATCAGTCCTGCTCCCTGACTTTTAACACTAGAATCAGTCCTGCTCCCTGACTTTTAACACTAGAATCAGTCCTGCTCCCTGACTTTTAACACCAGAATCAGTCCTGCTCCCTGACTTTTAACACTAGAATCAGACCTGCTCCCTGACTTTTAACACCAGAATCAGTCCTGCTCCCTGACTTTTAACACTAGAATCAGTCCTGCTCCCTGACTTTTAACACTAGAATCAGTCCTGCTCCCTGACTTTTAACACTAGAATCAGTCCTGCTCCCTGACTTTTAACACTAGAATCAGTCCTGCTCCCTGACTTTTAACACTAGAATCAGTCCTGCCCCCAAACATTTAACACTAGAATCAGTCCTGCTCCCTGACTTTTAACACTAGAATCAGTCCTGCTCCCTGACTTTTAATACTAGAATCAGTCCTGCTCCCTGACTTTTAACATTAGAATCAGTCCTGCTCCCTGACTTTTAACACTAGAACCAGTCCTGCTCCCTGACTTTTAATACTAGAATCAGTCCTGCTCCCTGACTTTTAACATTAGAATCAGTCCTGCTCCCTGACTTTTAACACTAGAACCAGTCCTGCTCCCTGACTTTTAACCCTAGAATCAGTCCTGCTCCCTGACTTTTAACACTAGAATCAGTCCTGCTGCCTGACTTTTAACACTAGAATCAGTCCTGCCCCCTGACTTTTAACATTAGAATCAGTCCTGCTCCCTGACCTTTAACCCTAGAATCAGTCCTGCTCCCTGACTTTTAACCCTAGAATCAGTCCTGCTCCCTGACTTTTAACCCTAGAATCAGTCCTGCTCCCTGACTTTTAACACTAGAATCAGTCCTGCTCCCTGACTTTTAACACTAGAATCAGTCCTGCTCCCTGACTTTTAACACTAGAATCAGTCCTGCTCCCTGACTTTTAACACTAGAATCAGTCCTGCCCCCAAACTTTTAACACTAGAATCACTCCTGCTCCCTGACTTTTAACACTAGAATCAGTCCTGCTCCCTGACTTTTAACACTAGAATCAGTCCTGCTCCCTGACTTTTAACATTAGAATCAGTCCTGCTCCCTGACTTTTAACACTAGAACCAGTCCTGCTCCCTGACTTTTAACCCTAGAATCAGTCCTGCTCCCTGACTTTTAACACTAGAATCAGTCCTGCTGCCTGACTTTTAACACTAGAATCAGTCCTGCCCCCTGACTTTTAACATAGAATCAGTCCTGCTCCCTGACCTTTAACACCTAGAATCAGTCCTGCTCCCTGACTTTTAACACTAGAATCAGTCCTGCTCCCTGACTTTTAACCCTAGAATCAGTCCTGCTCCCTGACTTTTAACACTAGAATCAGTCCTGCTCCCTGACTTTTAACACTAGAATCAGTCCTGCTCCCTGACTTTTAACACTAGAATCAGTCCTGCTCCCTGACTTTTAACACTAGAATCAGTCTGCTCCCTGACTTTTAACCCTAGAATCAGTCCTGCTCCCTGACTTTTAACACTAGAATCAGTCCTGCTCCCTGACTTTTAACCCTAGAATCAGTCCTGCTCCCTGACTTTTAACATTAGAATCAGTCCTGCTCCCTGACTTTTAACACTAGAATCAGTCCTGCTCCCTGACTTTTAACATTAGAATCAGTCCTGCTCCCTGACTTTTAACACTAGAATCAGTCCTGCTCCCTGACTTTTAACATTAGAATCAGTCCTGCTCCCTGACTTTTAACACTAGAATCAGTCCTGCTCCCTGACTTTTAACATTAGAATCAGTCCTGCTCCCTGACTTTTAACATTAGAATCAGTCCTGCTCCCGACTTTTAACACTAGAATCAGTCCTGCTCCCCTGACTTTTTAACACTAGAATCAGTCCTGCTCCCTGACTTTTAACATTAGAATCAGTCCTGCTCCCTGGACTTTTAACACTAGAATCAGTCCTGCTCCCTGACTTTTAACACTAGAATCAGTCCTGCTCCCTGACTTTTAACACTTAGAATCAGTCCTGCTCCCTGACTTTTAACACTAGAATCAGTCCTGCTCCCTGACTTTTAACACTAGAATCAGTCCTGCTCCCTGACTGTTAACACTTAGAATCAGTCCTGCTCCCTGACTTTAACATTAGAATCAGTCCTGCTCCCTGACTTTTAACACTAGAATCAGTCCTGCTCCCTGACTTTTAACACTAGAATCAGTCCTGCTCCCTGACTTTTAACACTTAGAATCAGTCCTGCTCCCTGACTTTTAACACTAGAATCAGTCCTGCTCCCTGACTTTTAACACCTGCTCCCTGACTTTTAACACTAGAATCAGTCCTGCTCCCTGACTTTTAACACTAGAATCAGTCCTGCTCCCTGACTTTTAACACTAGAATCAGTCCTGCTCCCTGACTTTTAACACTAGAATCAGTCCTGCTCCCTGACTTTTAACACTAGAATCAGTCCTGCTCCCTGACTTTTAACACTAGAATCAGTCCTGCTCCCTGACTTTTAACACTAGAATCAGTCCTGCTCCCTGACTTTTAACACTAGAATCAGTCCTGCTCCCTGACTTTTAACACTAGAATCAGTCCTGCTCCCTGACTTTTAACACTAGAATCAGTCCTGCTCCCTGACTTTTAACACTAGAATCAGTCCTGCTCCCTGACTTTTAACACTAGAATCAGTCCTGCTCCCTGACTTTTAACACTAGAATCAGTCCTGCTCCCTGACTTTTAACACTAGAATCAGTCCTGCTCCCTGACTTTTAACACTAGAATCAGTCCTGCTCCCTGACTTTTAACACTAGAATCAGTCCTGCTCCCTGACTTTTAACACTAGAATCAGTCCTTCTCCCTGACTTTTAACATTAGAATCAGTCCTGCTCCCTGACTTTTAACACTAGAATCAGTCCTGCTCCCTGACTTTTAACACTAGAATCAGTCCTGCTCCCTGACTTTTAACACTAGAATCAGTCCTGCTCCCTGACTTTTAACACTAGAATCAGTCCTGCTCCCTGAATTTTAACACTAGAATCAGTCCTGCTCCCTGACTTTTAACATTAGAATCAGTCCTGCTCCCTGACTTTTAACCCTAGAATCAGTCCTGCTCCCTGACTTTTAACACTAGAATCAGTCCTGCTCCCTGACTTTTAACACTAGAATCAGTCCTGCTCCCTGACTTTTAACACTAGAATCAGTCCTGCTCCCTGACTTTTAACACTAGAATCAGTCCTGCTCCCTGACTTTTAACACTAGAATCAGTCCTGCTCCCTGACTTTTAACACTAGAATCAGTCCTGCTCCCTGACTTTTAACACTAGAATCAGTCCTGCTCCCTGACTTTTAACACTAGAATCAGTCCTGCTCCCTGACTTTTAACACTAGAATCAGTCCTGCTCCCTGACTTTTAACACTAGAATCAGTCCTGCTCCCTGACTTTTAACACTAGAATCAGTCCTGCTCCCTGACTTTTAACACTAGAATCAGTCCTGCTCCCTGACTTTTAACACTAGAATCAGTCCTGCTCCCTGACTTTTAACATTAGAATCAGTCCTGCTCCCTGACTTTTAACACTAGAATCAGTCCTGCTCCCTGACTTTTAACACTAGAATCAGTCCTGCTCCCTGACTTTTAACACTTAGAATCAGTCCTGCTCCCTGACTTTTAACACTAGAATCAGTCCTGCTCCCTGACTTTTAACACTAGAATCAGTCCTGCTCCCTGACTTTTAACACTAGAATCAGTCCTGCTCCCTGACTTTTAACACTAGAATCAGTCCTGCTCCCTGACTTTTAACACTAGAATCAGTCCTGCTCCCTGACTTTAACACTAGAATCAGTCCTGTTCCCTGACTTTTAACACTAGAATCAGTCCTGCTCCCTGAATTTTAACACTAGAATCAGTCCTGCTCCCTGACTTTTAACATTAGAATCAGTCCTGCTCCCTGACTTTTAACACTAGAATCAGTCCTGCTCCCTGACTTTTAACACTAGAATCAGTCCTGCTCCCTGACTTTTAACACTAGAATCAGTCCTGCTCCCTGACTTTTAACACTAGAATCAGTCCTGCTCCCTGACTTTTAACACTAGAATCAGTCCTGCTCCCTGACTTTTAACACTAGAATCAGTCCTGCTCCCTGACTTTTAACACTAGAATCAGTCCTGCTCCCTGACTTTTAACACTAGAATCAGTCCTGCTCCCTGACTTTTAACACTAGAATCAGTCCTGCTCCCTGACTTTTAACACTAGAATCAGTCCTGCTCCCTGACTTTTAACACTAGAATCAGTCCTGCTCCCTGACTTTTAACACTAGAATCAGTCCTGCTCCCTGACTTTTAACACTAGAATCAGTCCTGCTCCCTGACTTTTAACACTAGAATCAGTCCTGCTCCCTGACTTTTAACACTAGAATCAGTCCTGCTCCCTGACTTTTAACACTAGAATCAGTCCTGCTCCCTGACTTTTAACACTAGAATCAGTCCTGCTCCCTGACTTTTAACACTAGAATCAGTCCTGCTCCCTGACTTTTAACACTAGAATCAGTCCTGCTCCCTGACTTTTAACACTAGAATCAGTCCTGCTCCCTGACTTTTAACACTAGAATCAGTCCTGCTCCCTGACTTTTAACACTAGAATCAGTCCTGCTCCCTGACTTTTAACACTAGAATCAGTCCTGCTCCCTGACTTTTAACACTAGAATCAGTCCTGCTCCCTGACTTTTAACACTAGAATCAGTCCTGCTCCCTGACTTTTAACACTTAGAATCAGTCCTGCTCCCTGACTTTTAACACTAGAATCAGTCCTGCTCCCTGACTTTTAACACTAGAATCAGTCCTGCTCCCTGACTTTTAACACTAGAATCAGTCCTGCTCCCTGACTTTTAACACTAGAATCAGTCCTGCTCCCTGACTTTTAACACTAGAATCAGTCCTGCTCCCTGACTTTTAACACTAGAATCAGTCCTGCTCCCTGACTTTTAACACTAGAATCAGTCCTGCTCCCTGACTTTTAACACTAGAATCAGTCCTGCTCCCTGACTTTTAACACTAGAATCAGTCCTGCTCCCTGACTTTTAACACTAGAATCAGTCCTGCTCCCTGACTTTTAACACTAGAATCAGTCCTGCTCCCTGACTTTTAACACTAGAATCAGTCCTGCTCCCTGACTTTTAACACTAGAATCAGTCCTGCTCCCTGACTTTTAACACTAGAATCAGTCCTGCTCCTGACTTTTAACACTAGAATCAGTCCTGCTCCCTGACTTTTAACACTAGAATCAGTCCTGCTCCCTGACTTTTAACACTAGAATCAGTCCTGCTCCCTGACTTTTAACACTAGAATCAGTCCTGCTCCCTGACTTTTAACACTAGAATCAGTCCTGCTCCCTGACTTTTAACACTAGAATCAGTCCTGCTCCCTGACTTTTAACACTAGAATCAGTCCTGCTCCCTGACTTTTAACACTAGAATCAGTCCTGCTCCCTGACTTTTAACACTAGAATCAGTCCTGCTCCCTGACTTTTAACATTAGAATCAGTCCTGCTCCCTGACTTTTAACACTAGAATCAGTCCTTCTCCCTGACTTTTAACATTAGAATCAGTCCTGCTCCCTGACTTTTAACACCAGAATCAGTCCTGCTCCTTGACTTTTAACACTAGAATCAGTCCTGCTCCCTGACTTTAAACACTAGAATCAGTCCTGTTCCCTGACTTTTAACACTGTGTTTCTATATAATACTGTATCTGAAAGAGCAGATTCTGTAGGTAAAACATTGTGTTTCTATATAATACTGTATCTGAAAGAGCAGATTCTGTAGGTAAAACATTGTGTTTCTATATAGTACTGTATCTGAAAGAGCAGATTCTGCAGGTAAAACATTGTGTTTCTATATAATACTGTATCTGAAAGAGCAGATTCTGCAGGTAAAACATTGTGTTTCTATATAATACTGTATCTGAAAGAGCAGATTCTGTAGGTAAAACATTGTGTTTCTATATAATACTGTATCTGAAAGAGCAGATTCTGTAGGTAAAACATTGTGTTTCTATATAATACTGTATCTGAAAGAGCAGATTCTGTAGGTAAAACATTGTGTTTCTATATAATACTGTATCTGAAAGAGCAGATTCTGCAGGTAAAACATTGTGATTTCTATATAGTACTGTATCTGAAAGAGCAGATTCTGTAGGTAAAACATTGTGTTTCTATATAATACTGTATCTGAAAGAGCAGATTCTGCAGGTAAAACATTGTGATTTCTATATAAAACTGTATCTGAAAGAGCAGATTCTGTAGGTAAAACATTGTGTTTCTATATAGTACTGTATCTGAAAGAGCAGATTCTGCAGGTAAAACATGGTGTTTCTATATAATACTGTATCTGAAAGAGCAGATTCTGCAGGTAAAACATTGTGTTTCTATATAATACTGTATCTGAAAGAGCAGATTCTGCACGTAAAACATTGTGTTTCTATATAATACTGTATCTGAAAGAGCAGATTCTGCAGGTAAAACATTGTGTTTCTATATAATACTGTATCTGAAAGAGCAGATTCTGCAGGTAAAACATTGTGTTTCTATATAATACTGTATCTGAAAGAGCAGATTCTGCAGGTAAAACATTGTGTTTCTATATAATACTGTATCTGAAAGAGCAGATTCTGTAGGTAAAACATTGTGTTTCTATATAGTACTGTATCTGAAAGAGCAGATTCTGCAGGTAAAACATTGTGTTTCTATATAATACTGTATCTGAAAGAGCAGATTCTGCAGGTTAAACATTGTGTTTCTATATAATACTGTATCTGAAAGAGCAGATTCTGCAGGTTCCTTGATACGTACCTTTATCAAATAACTCTCAACATTCAAGAGGTGCAGCTCTATTTCCAAAGTTCACTTTTTCTTCAACAACATCCGTGTTGTCCATGTATTTATCACAGGACCACTCCAGCAGCAGCATCTGGCAACTAAGCAGAAACTAGTAACACAATCAAATTAAAATCTGCTGTTCTGTCATCAATGGATGAACGGCCAATAGAAACCAGATAGAAACTGATCATGGTGCATGTGACTTCAGTTCTGGTTATCCGCAGACCTCCTCAATGTCTTTCCTTGTCTGGGGAAATGAAACCAGGCCAGCGGGTGACTGTCTGAGACTGTGGTTTTGAGTCATGTGGAGTCTTACATGGGAAAATGCAGAACTGTGACCATGGACAACTTCTTCACATCAATTTTCCTGTCAGACATGTTGATTGCAAAGAAGACTAGCCTGCTAGAAACAGTGAACACACAAAGAAGACTAGCCTGCTAGGAACAGTGAACACACAAAGAAGACTAGCCTGCTAGGAACAGTGAACACACAAAGAAGACTGGCCTGCTAGGAACAGTGAACACACAAAGAAGACTAGCCTGCTAGGAACAGTGAACACACAAAGAAGACTAGCCTGCTAGGAACAGTGAACACACAAAGAAGACTAGCCTGCTAGGAACAGTGAACACACAAAGAAGACTAGCCTGCTAGGAACAGTGAACACACAAAGAAGACTGGCCTGCTATGAACAGTGAACACACAAAGAAGACTAGCCTGCTATGAACAGTGAACACACAAAGAAGACTAGCCTGCTATGAACAGTGAACACACAAAGAAGACTAGCCTGCTAGGAACAGTGAACACACAAAGGCGGAAGAGCAAAACAACATATCTGCGGAGAGTGGTAAAGCAACGGTGTACAGATGTAAAATAAATACGTGTTTTCTTCCTCAGCACCATGCACCCCACTGTTGCCACCGGCAGTGACCAGAAGAAGAAACCAGAGACAGTGACAGACTACAATCACAAAAATGTATATACAGTATCTCTACCATATACAGACAGCCTTCCATCTGACAAACATCAACTAGTATCCCCTTTATGATCTAGCCAGGTCATTACAGTATATACAGTATCTCTACCATATACAGACACCAACTAGTATCCCCTTTATGATCTAGCCAGGTCATTACAGTATATAGAGTATCTCTACCCTATACAGACACCAACTAGTATCCCCTTTATGATCTAGCCAGGTCATTACAGTATATACAATATCTGTACCATATACAGACACCAACTAGTATCCCCTTTATGATCTAGCCAGGTCATTAGAGTATCTCTACCATATACAGACACCAACTAGTATCCCCTGTTATTATATTATATTCATATTAGATGTCATATTAGACTCTGTAAAATGAGGTACTTGCCGCTGGCCTGTTGCGGTGTTCTACAATGTGCTCAACATGGCTGCTATCAACACGTGTTGTACAAGCAATGCCTTGTCAAGACAGTCAGCAAGCAGGCAGCAGGTCCTGCTCTCCCTCTTCCCCAAGCACCACAGCACCAAGCAGGCAGCAGGTCCTGCTATCCCTCTACCCCAAGCACCACAGCACCAAGCAGGCAGCAGGTCCTGCTCTCCCTCTTCCCCCAGCACCACAGCACCAAGCAGGCAGCAGGTCCTGCTCTCCCTCTTCCCCAAGCACCACAGCTCCAAGCAGGCAGCAGGTCCTGCTCTCCCTCTTTCCCAAGTACCACAGCTCCAAGCAGACAGCAGGTCCTGCTCTCCCTCTTTCCCAAGTACCACAGCTCCAAGCAGGCAGCAGGTCCTGCTCTCCCTCTTCCCCCAGCACCACAGCTCCAAGCAGGCAGCAGGTCCTGCTCTCTCTCTTCCCCAAGCACCACAGTTCCAAGCAGGCAGCAGGTCCTGCTCTCCCTCTTCTCCAAGCACCACAGCACCAAGCAGACAGCAGGTCCTGCTCTCCCTCTTCCCCAAGCACCACAGCTCCAAGCAGGCAGCAGGTCCTGCTCTCCCTCTTCCCCCAGCACCACAGCACCAAGCAGGCAGCAAGTCCTGTTCTCCCTCTTCCCCAAGCACCACAGCTCCAAGCAGGCAGCAGGTCCTGCTCTCCCTCTTCCCCAAGCACCACAGCACCAAGCATGCAGCAGGTCCTCCTCTCTCTCTTCCCCAGCACCACAGCACCAAGCAGACAGCAGGTCCTGCTCTCTCTCTTCCCCAGCACCACAGCACCAAGCAGGCAGCAGGTCCTGCTCTCTCTCTTCCCCAGCACCACAGCACCAAGCAGGCAGCAGGTCCTGTTCTCCCTCTTCCCCAAGCACCACAGCTCCAAGCAGGCAGCAGGTCCTGCTCTCCCTCTTCCCCAACCACCACAGCACCAAGCATGCAGCAGGTCCTGCTCTCCCTCTTCCCCAAGCACCACAGCACCAAGCAGGCAGCAGGTCCTGCTCTCTCTCTTCCCCAGCACCACAGCACCAAGCAGGCAGCAGGTCCTGCTCTCTCTCTTCCCCAGCACCACAGCACCAAGCAGGCAGCAGGTCCTGCTCTCCCTCTTCTCCAAGCACCACAGCTCCCACTTGGGAAAAATAAAACATAATGTCAAGTTGTCAGGTGCACAGGAAACAAGGCCCATGAAAACTGTTGTCAGTGCAACTGATTTGTTTGTGGGGCTTGTTCACACTAATCCCCGAAGCTGACTGTGGACCCGGAACATAAAGAGAAGACGTGATTGATTAATGTGTAAAGGCACGGGTATAAAGGCACAATACAGTGTCTGATTCAATCAACAAATTACTGTTTTTATATCTTGTCATGAATATATTTACACAAATATTTCTTTATGCAATTCATCCTTTACAATTGTTCATGCACTGGTGCTTTTGTTCAGGAATACAACAAATAATTTCACCTGCACACCTGGCCGGTTATAGTGTTATTATTAATGACTATTACTAATCACCTGGCTGGTTATAGTGTTATTATTAATGACAATAACTCTATTACTAGTCACCTGGCTGGTTATAGTGTTATTATTAATGACTATAACTCTATTACTAATCACCTGGCTGGTTATAGTGTTATTATTAATGACTATTACTAATCACCTGGCTGGTTATAGTGTTATTATTAATGACTATAACTAATCACGTGGCTGGTTATAGTGTTATTATTAATGACTATTACTAATCACCTGGCTGGTTATAGTGTTATTATTAATGACTATAACTAATCACCTGGCTGGTTATAGTGTTATTATTAATGACTATAACTAATCACCTGGCTGGTTATAGTGTTATTATTAATGACTATTACTAATCACCTGGCTGGTTATAGTGTTATTATTAATGACTATAACTCTATTACTAATCACCTGGCTGGTTATAGTGTTATTATTAATGACTATAACTCTATTACTAATCACCTGGCTGGTTATAGTGTTATTATTAATGACTATAACTCTATTACTAATCACCTGGCTGGTTATAGTGTTATTATTAATGACTATAACTCTATTACTAATCACCTGGCTGATTATAGTGTTATTATTAATGACTATAACTAATACCTGGCTGGTTATAGTGTTATTATTAATGACTATAACTAATACCTGGCTGGTTATAGTGTTATTATTAATGACTATAACTCTATTACTAATCACCTGGCTGATTATAGTGTTATTATTAATGACTATAACTAATACCTGGCTGGTTATAGTGTTATTATTAATGACTATAACTATATTACTAATCACCTGGCTGATTATAGTGTTATTATTAATGACTATAACTAATACCTGGCTGGTTATAGTGTTATTATTAATGACTATAACTATATTACTAATCACCTGGCTGGTTATAGTGTTATTATTAATGACTATTACTAATCACCTGGCTGGTTATAGTGTTATTATTAATGACTATAACTCTATTACTAATCACCTGGCTGGTTATAGTGTTATTATTAATGACTATAACTAATCACCTGGCTGGTTATAGTGTTATTATTAATGACTATAACTCTATTACTAATCACCTGGCTGTTTATAGTGTTATTATTAATGACTATTACTAATCACCTGGCTGGTTATAGTGTTATTATTAATGACTATAACTCTATTACTAATCACCTGGCTGGTTATAGTGTTATTATTAATGACTATTACTAATCACCTGGCTGGTTATAGTATTATTATTAATTACCATAACTCTATTACTAATCACCTGGCTGGTTATAGTGTTATTATGAATTACCATAACTCTATTACTAATCACCTGGCTGGTTATAGTGTTATTATTAATGACTATTACTAATCACCTGGCTGGTTATAGTATTATTATTAATGACTATTACTAATCACCTGGCTGGTTATAGTGTTATTATTAATGACTATTACTAATAACCTGTCTGGTTATAGTGTTATTATTAATGACTATTACTAATCACCTGGCTGGTTATAGTGTTATTATTAATGACTATAACTCTATTACTAATCACCTGGCTGGTTATAGTGTTATTATTAATGACTATAACTAATACCTGGCTGGTTATAGTGTTATTATTAATGACTATAACTCTATAACTAATCACCTGGCTGGTTATAGTGTTATTATTAATGACTATAACTCTATTACTAATCACCTGGCTGGTTATAGTGTTATTATTAATGACTATAACTAATACCTGGCTGGTTATAGTGTTATTATTAATGACTATAACTCTATAACTAATCACCTGGCTGGTTATAGTGTTATTATTAATGACTATAACTCTATTACTAATCACCTGGCTGGTTATACACCCAGGTGGTGAGGGTAGGTAACAACATCTCCACCCCGCTGATCCTCAACACTGGGGCCCCACAAGGGTGCGTTCTGAGCCCTCTCCTGTACTCCCTGTTCACCCACGACTGCGTGGCCATGCACGCCTCCAACTCAATCATCAAGTTTGCGGATGACACTACAGTGGTAGGCTTGATTACCAACAACGACGAGACGGCCTACAGGGAGGAGGTGAGGGCCCTCGGAGTGTGGTGTCAGGAAAATAACCTCACACTCAACGTCAACAAAACAAAGGAGATGATTGTGGACTTCAGGAAACAGCAGAGGGAGCACCCCCCTATCCACATCGACGGGTCAGTAGTGGAGAAGGTGGAAAGTTTTAAGTTCCTCGGTGTACACATCACGGACAAACTGAATTGGTCCACCCACACAGACAGCGTTGTGAAGAAGGCGCAGCAGCGCCTCTTCAACCTCAGGAGGCTGAAGAAATTCGGCTTGTCACCAAAAGCACTCACAAACTTCTACAGATGCACAATCGAGAGCATCCTGTCGGGCTGTATCACCGCCTGGTACGGCAACTGCTCCGCCCACAACCGTAAGGCTCTCCAGAGGGTAGTGAGGTCTGCAGAACGCATCACCGGGGGCAAACTACCTGCCCTCCAGGACACCTACACCACCCGATGTCACAGGAAGGCCATAAAGATCATCAAGGACAACAACCACCCAAGCCACTGCCTGTTCACCCCGCTATCATCCAGAAGGCGAGGTCAGTACAGGTGCATCAAAGCAGGGACCGAGAGACTGAAAAACAGCTTCTATCTCAAGGCCATCAGACTGTTAAACAGCCACCACTAACATTTAGCGGCCGCTGCCAACATACTGACTCAACTCCAGCCACTTTAAAAATGGGAATTGATGGAAATTATGTAAAAATGTACCACTAGCCACTTTAAACAATGCCACTTAATATAATGTTTACATACCCTACATTACCCATCTCATATGTATATACTGTACTCTATATCATCTACTGCATCTTGCCATCTTTATGTAATACATGTACCACTAGCCACTTTAAACTATGCCACTTTATGTTTACATACCCTACAGTACTCATCTCATATGTATATACCGTACTCTATACCATCTACTGCATCTTGCCATGCCGTTCTGTACCACCACTCATTCATATATCTTTATGTACATATTCTTTATCCCTTTACACTTGTGTGTGTGTATAAGGTAGTAGTTGTGGAATTGTTAGGTTAGATTACTTGTTGGTTATTACTGCATTGTCGGAACTAGAAGCACAAGCATTTCGCTACACTCGCATTAACATCTGCTAACCATGTGTATGTGACTAATAAAATTTGATTTGATTTGATTTGATTTGATTTATTAATGACTATAACTCTATTACTAATCACCTGGCTGGTTATAGCATTATTATTAATGACTATAACTCTATGATTAATGGAACCTATAAATAAAGTTGATCAAATTGATTCCACTGTAATGTTTTATTGTCAGGGAAGCAGAAATAAGCTGTAGGCCTTTGTGTTTTCTAGGACTGTAGAATTATACAAAACATATCCTTGACTCTCTAAACAAATAACTATTGTTTTTTTACTGATATATTCCCAATAATATTTCTTCATCCAGTTAATAATTTACAATAGTTTATGCACTATTTATAAAGCATTTATTTATCAAGCATGTTTGCACACCTTGTAGGTTGATATGCATCTGATGCTAAAGAGGCCCGGCAACATTCTCTAGTGGTTCTGATATGCTGAAAGGCCATTCAAACTGATCTAGATTAGAATCCATTCTCTAGTGGTTCTGATATGCTGAAAGGCCATTCAAACTGATCTAGATTAGAATCCATTCTCTAGTGGTTCTGATATACTGAAAGGCCATTCAAACTGATCTAGATTAGAATCCATTCTCTAGTGGGTTCTGATATGCTGAAAGGCCATTCAAACTGATCTAGATTAGAATCCATTCTCTAGTGGTTCTGATATGCTGAAAGACCATTCAAACTGATCTAGATTAGAATCCATTCTCTAGTGGTTCTGATATGCTGAAAGGCCATTCAAACTGATCTAGATTAGAATCCATTCTCTAGTGGTTCTGATATGCTGAAAGGCCATTCAAACTGATCTAGATTAGAATCCATTCTCTAGTGGTTCTGATATGCTGAAAGGCCATTCAAACTGATCTAGATTAGAATCCATTCTCTAGTGGGTTCTGATATGCTGAAAGGCCATTCAAACTGATCTAGATTATAATCCATTCTCTAGTGGGTTCTGATATGCTGAAAGGCCATTCAAACTGATCTAGATTAGAATCCATTCTCTAGTGGGTTCTGATATGCTGAAAGGCCATTCAAACTCATCTAGATTAGAATCCATTCTCTAGTGGGTTCTGATATGCTGAAAGGCCATTCAAACTGATCTAGATTAGAATCCATTCTCTAGTGGGTTCTGATATGCTGAAAGGCCATTCAAACTGATCTAGATTAGAATCCATTCTCTAGTGGTTCTGATATGCTGAAAGGCAATTCAAACTGATCTAGATTAGAATCCATTCTCTAGTGGGTTCTGATATGCTGAAAGGCCATTCAAACTGATCTAGATTAGAATCCATTCTCTAGTGGTTCTGATATGCTGAAAGGCCATTCAAACTGATCTAGATTAGAATCCATTCTCTAATGGTTCTGATATGCTGAAAGGCCATTCAAACTGATCTAGATTAGAATCCATTCTCTAGTGGGTTCTGATATGCTGAAAGACCATTCAAACTGATCTAGATTAGAATCCATTCTCTAGTGGTTCTGATATGCTGAAAGGCCATTCAAACTGATCTACATTAGAATCCATTCTCTAGTGGGTTCTGATATGCTGAAAGACCATTCAAACTGATCTAGATTAGAATCCATTCTCTAGTGGGTTCTGATATGCTGAAAGGCCATTCAAACTGATCTAGATTAGAATCCATTCTCTAGTGGGTTCTGATATGCTGAAAGGCCATTCAAACTGATCTAGATTAGAATCCATTCTCTAGTGGGTTCTGATATGCTGAAAGGCCATTCAAACTGATCTAGATTAGAATCCATTCTCTAGTGGGTTCTGATATGCTGAAAGGCCATTCAAACTGATCTACATTAGAATCCATCTTCCCCTTGTGTCCTAAACAACAGCCGACACTATTGTCCCCAGATGGTACTAGTTGGTCAGAACTTGGTCCCCAGATGGGACTTCCTGTTGATGCCAAATAAGGAGTTTCCTCTTGTGTCCCCACATTGATCACCTTCCCAGTCCCCACAATGTCATCTACCCTGATTTCAATGAATCAGTTACATTTGAAGGGGTGTATTCATTATAGATTTATTATTTATGTTTTCATGTTTTCATCTTGTCTCCAGGTTGTCAGGAAAGTGGTGTCCCCAGAATGTGGTGTGAGAACAGGTGTCCCCAGAATGTGGTGAGAACAGGTGTCCCCAGAATGTGGTGTGAGAACAGGTGTCCCCAGAATGTGGTGTGAGAACAGGTGTCCCCAGAATGTGGTGTGAGAACAGGTGTCCCCAGAATGTGGTGTGAGAACAGGTGTCCCCAGAATGTGGTGTGAGAACAGGTGTCCCCAGAGTGCAGTGTGAGAACAGGTGTCCCCAGAATGTGGTGTGAGAACAGGTGTCCCCAGAATGTGGTGTGAGAACAGGTGTCCCCAGAATGTGGTGTGAGAACAGGTGTCCCCAGAAGGTGATATAAACACGTGTGTGTGTCCTTTATCTTCCTCAGTGGGGAAAGAGAGAAAAAAAGAAGTACATTTTAAGACGAACGTCGTCCTGAATAATTTCTGCTGACTAATCTCTCTCTCTCTCCCTCTCTGTCTTTCCCTCTGTTCTGACTCTCTACCCTCCCTCTCTCTCTCTTTCCCTCTGTTCTGACTCTCTCCCCTCCCTCCCTCCCTCTCTTTCCCTCTGGTCTGACTCTCTACCCTCCCTCTCTCTCTTTCCCTCTGTTCTGACTCTCTACCCTCCCAGTATAGTATACACAGACTGGGGTGAAGGTTCACCTTCCAACAGGACAACGCAGGAGTGGATTCGGGACAAGTCTCTGAATGTCCTCGAGTGGCCCAGCCAGAGCCCAGACTTGAACCCGATCGAACATCTCTGTAGTGACCTGAAAATAGCTGTGCAGCAACGCTCCCCATCCAACCTAACAGAGCTTGAGAGGATCTGCAGAGAAGAATGGGAGAAACTCCCCAAATACAGGTGAGCCAAGCTTGTAGCGTCATACCCAAGAAGACTCCAGGCTGTAATCTCTGCCAGAGAGAGAGCAGAGAGAGAGAGAGCATTTTTTCACTCCACCAGTAGCTATCACAAATTCGACCAAATAAAGATATAAATAGCCACTAACCGAGAAAAAACTTCATCAGATGACAGTCTGATAACATATTTATTGTATAGCATATGTTTTGTTAGAAAAATGTGCATATTTCAGGTATAAATCATAGTTTACAATTGCAGCCCCCATCACAACTCTCACTAAAATGACTAGAATAACTACAGAGACCATCGTGTATTAGCTAATTACTCATCATAAAACATTTCTTAAAAATACACAGCGTACAGCAATTGAAAGACACAGATCTTGTGAATCAAGACAATATTTCAGATTTTCTAAGTGTTTTACAGCGAAAACACAATATATCGTTATATTAGCTTACCACAATAGCAAACCAGACAACAGCATTGATTCCAGCCAAACACAGCGATAACGTATTCACCACCAAAATAAATTAATTTTTCACTAACCTTCTCAGAATTCTTCAGATGACAGTCCTGTAACATCATATTACACAATCCATATAGGTTTTGTTCGAAAATGTGAATATTTAGCAGCACAAATCGTGGTTATACAATGTGATCAGTGGCAACAGGTCATGCATTCTGGCCGGCGCCATCTTGGAAAGGCACCTAATCTAATCAATAAATAATCGTAAACTTGACTAAAAAATACAGGTTGGACATCAAATGAAAGATGCATTAGTTATTAATGCAACCGCTGAGTTAGATTTTTAAAATTAACGTTACTAGACATACAGTGTGCGTTAAAGCCAGACTAGTGCCGCAATAATGGCGGACAAATCCGTTTACATTTTTCCACATAAATACGGAATAACATCATAAATAGCTCTTACTTTTGGACGAGCTTCCATCAGAATCTTGGGCAAGTGGTCCGTTGTCCAAAAGAATCGTTGCTTGGTTGTAAAACGTAGTCTTCAACTTCGGAATTAGCGGCTAACAATAGCTATGTGGCCACAGCATGCCCAAATCCTCAAAACGCAATACTAAGGAAATTCCGAAAATAGCAATATACTCGCATAAACTGATATAACTCGGTTTAAAATAACTTCGTTATGATGTTTCTAACACCTATATCGAATTAAATTACAGACGGATATATCTAAGGTCGATAACTGAGCGTTTCAAAATGCCATCCTGAGGTCTTGCTTTGCGCAATGACGAACGTCGAAAAGAGAGGTCCCCTCGTTCCTTGGCCTTTTATAAACTCTGAGAGCTACGTAGGAACTCCATTCCACTTCTCATTGGTTACTGACATCCAGGGGAAGGCGGGTGCAGTTCATGTCGACCCATAGGATACATACAGAGCTTTAAACTGATCTGAGAACAGAGCCTAATTTTCAGACCTTCGCAGTTCCTGTCATGGATTTCGCTGCAGAAAGAGTTCTGGTTCACCCACAGACATAATTCAAACGGTTTTAGAAACTAGAGATTGTTTTCTATCCAATAGTAGTAAAAATATGCATATTGTACGAGCAAGAATTGAGTACGAGGCAGTTTAATTTGGAGACCACTTTTCACTAAGTCGAAATAGCACCCCCTATATTCTCAAGAGGTTATAGTATTATTATTAATGACTATAACTCTATTACTAATCACCTGGCTGGTTATAGTATTATTATTAATGACTATAACTCTATAACTAATCACCTGGCTGGTTATAGTATTATTATTAATGACTATTACTAATCACCTGGCTGGTTATAGTGTTATTATTAATGACTATTACTAATCACCTGGCTGGTTATAGTATTATTATTAATGACTATTACTAATCACCTGGCTGGTTATAGTGTTATTATTAATGACTATAACTATATAACTAATCACCTGGCTGGTTATAGTGTTATTATTAATGACTATAACTATATAACTAATCACCTGGCTGGTTATAGTGTTATTATTAATGACTATAACTCTATTACTAATCACCTGGCTGGTTATAGTGTTATTATTAATGACTATAACTAATCACCTGGCTGGTTATAGTATTATTATTAATGACTATTACTAATCACCTGGCTGGTTATAGTGTTATTATTAATGACTATAACTCTATTACTAATCACCTGGCTGGTTATAGTGTTATTATTAATGACTATAACTCTATTACTAATCCCCTGGCTGGTTATAGTGTTATTATTAATGACTATAACTATATAACTAATCACCTGGCTGGTTATAGTGTTATTATTAATGACTATAACTATATAACTAATCACCTGGCTGGTTATAGTGTTATTATTAATGACTATATTATTAATGTCTCTCCAGGGCCGGTTCCCCTCTCTCCACTGGGATTCTCTGCCTCTAACCCTGTTACTGGGGCTGAGTCACTGGCTTGCTGGTGCTCTTTCATGCCGTCCCTAGGAGGGGTGCGTCACTTGAGTGGGTTGAGTTACTGACGTGAACTTCCTGTCTGGGTTGGCGCCCCCCCTTGGTTGTGCTGTGGTGGAGACCTTTGTGGGCTATACTCGGCCCTGTCTCAGGATTGTAAGTTGGTGGTTGAGGATATCCCTCTAGTGGTGTGGGGGCTGTGCTTTGGCAGAGTGGGTGGGGTTATATCCTTCCTGTTTGGCCCTGTCCGGGGGTTTCTTCGGATGGGGCCACAGTGTCTCCTGACCGCTCCTGTCTCAGCCTCCAGTATTTATGCTGCAGTAGTTTATGTGTCGGGGGGCTAGGGTCAGTTGGTTATACCTGGAGTACTTCTCCTGTCTTATCCAGTGTCCTGTGTGAATTTAAGTATGCTCTCTCTAATTCTCTCGTTCTCTCTTTCTCTCTGAGAACCTGAGCCCTAGGACCATACGTCAGGACTACCGGGCATGCTGACACCTTGCTGTCCCCAGTCCGCCCGGCCTTGCTGCTATTCCAGTTTCAACTGTTTCTGCCTGCGGTTACGAAACCCCTACCTGTCCCAGACCTGCTGTTTTCAACTCTTAATGATCGGCTATGAAAAGCCAACTGAGATTTATTCCTGATTATTATTTGACCATGCTTGTCATTTATGAACATTTTGAAAATCTTGGCTCTCTCTAATTTTCTCCTTCTCTCTTTCTCTCGGAGGACCTGAGCCCTAGGACCATACGTCGGGACTACCGGCCGTGGTGACTCCTTGCTGCCCCCAGTCCGCCTGGCCTTGCTGCTATTCCAGTTTCAACTCTTCTGCCTGCGGTTATGGAACCCCTACCTGTCCCAGACCTGCTGTTTTAAACTCTTAATGATCGGCTATGAAAGCCAACTGAGATTTATTCCTGATTATTATTTGACCATGCTTGTCATTTATGAACATTTTGAAAATCTTGGCTCTCTCTAATTTTCTCCTTCTCTCTTTCTTTCTCTCGGAGGACCTGGGCCCTAGGACCATGCGTCGGGACTGCCGCCCGTGGTGACTCCTTGCTGTCCCCAGTCCGCCTGGCCTTGCTGCTATTCCAGTTTCAGCTGTTCTGCCTGCGGTTATGGAACCGCCACCTGTCCCAGACCTGTTGTTTTTCAACTCTTAATGATCAGCTATGAAAAGCCAACTGAAAATTATTCATGATTATTATTTGACCATGCTTGTCACTTATGAACATTTTTGAACATCTTGGCATAGTTCTGTTATAATCTCCACCCGGCACAGCCAGAAGAGGACTGGCCACCCCTCATAGCCTGGTTCCTCTCTAGGTTTCTTCCTAGGTTTTGGCCTTTCTAGGGAGTTTTTCCTAGCCACCGTGCTTCTACACCTGCATTCTAGCTGTTTGGGGTTTTAGGCTGGGTTTCTGTACAGCACTTCGAGATATTATCTGATGTACGAAGGGCTATATAAAATAAAATTGATTGATTGATTGATATAACTCTATTACTAATCACCTGGCTGGTTATAGTGTTATTATTAATGACTATAACTAATCACCTGGCTGGTTATAGTATTATTATTAATGACTATTACTAATCACCTGGCTGGTTATAGTGTTATTATTAATGACTATAACTCTATTACTAATCACCTGGCTGGTTATAGTGTTATTATTAATGACTATAACTCTATTACTAATCACCTGGCTGGTTATAGTGTTATTATTAATGACTATAACTCTATTACTAATCACCTGGCTGGTTATAGTGTTATTATTAATGACTATTACTAATCACCTGGCTGGTTATAGTGTTATTATTAATGACTATAACTCTATTACTAATCGAACCTACAAATAAAGTTGATCAAATGGATTCCACTGTAGTGTTTTATTGTCAGGGAAACTAAAATAGGCTGTAGGCCTTTGTGTTTTCAAGGACTGTAGAATTATACAAAACATTTAATTGACTCTAAACAAATAACTATTGTTTTTTTATTGATATATTCCCAATAATATTTCTTCATGCAGTTAATCGTTTACAATAGTTTATGCACTATTTATAAAGCATTTATTTATCAAGCATGTTTGCACACCTTGTAGGTTGATATGCATCTGATGCTAAAGAGGCCCGGCAACATTCTCTAGTGGTTCTGATATGCTGAAAGGCCATTCAAACTGATCTAGATTAGAATCCATTCTCTAGTGGGTTCTGATATGCTGAAAGGCCATTCAAACTGATCTACATTAGAATCCATTCTCTAGTGGGTTCTGATATGCTGAAAGGCCATTCAAACTGATCTAGATTAGAATCCATTCTCTAGTGGGTTCTGATATGCTGAAAGACCATTCAAACTGATCTAGATTAGAATCCATTCTCTAGTGGTTCTGATATGCTGAAAGGCCATTCAAACTGATCTAGATTAGAATCCATTCTCTAGTGGTTCTGATATGCTGAAAGGCCATTCAAACTGATCTAGATTAGAATCCATTCTCTAGTGGGTTCTGATATGCTGAAAGGCCATTCAAACTGATCTAGATTAGAATCCATTCTCTAGTGGTTCTGATATGCTGAAAGGCCATTCAAACTGATCTAGATTAGAATCCATTCTCTAGTGGTTCTGATATGCTGAAAGGCCATTCAAACTGATCTAGATTAGAATCCATTCTCTAGTGGGTTCTGATATGCTGAAAGGCCATTCAAACTGATCTAGATTAGAATCCATTCTCTAGTGGTTCTGATATGCTGAAAGGCCATTCAAACTGATCTAGATTAGAATCCATTCTCTAGTGGTTCTGATATGCTGAAAGGCCATTCAAACTGATCTAGATTAGAATCCATTCTCTAGTGGTTCTGATATGCTGAAAGGCCATTCAAACTGATCTAGATTAGAATCCATTCTCTAGTGGTTCTGATATGCTGAAAGGCCATTCAAACTGATCTAGATTAGAATCCATTCTCTAGTGGGTTCTGATATGCTGAAAGGCCATTCAAACTGATCTAGATTAGAATCCATTCTCTAGTGGTTCTGATATGCTGAAAGGCCATTCAAACTGATCTAGATTAGAATCCATTCTCTAGTGGTTCTGATATGCTGAAAGGCCATTCAAACTGATCTAGATTAGAATCCATTCTCTAGTGGGTTCTGATATGCTGAAAGGCCATTCAAACTGATCTAGATTAGAATCCATTCTCTAGTGGGTTCTGATATGCTGAAAGGCCATTCAAACTGATCTACATTAGAATCCATTCTCTAGTGGTTCTGATATGCTGAAAGGCCATTCAAACTGATCTAGATTAGAATCCATTCTCTAGTGGGTTCTGATATGCTGAAAGGCCATTCAAACTGATCTAGATTAGAATCCATTCTCTAGTGGGTTCTGATATGCTGAAAGGCCATTCAAACTGATCTAGATTAGAATCCATTCTCTAGTGGGTTCTGATATGCTGAAAGGCCATTCAAACTGATCTAGATTAGAATCCATTCTCTAGTGGGTTCTGATATGCTGAAAGGCCATTCAAACTGATCTACATTAGAATCCATCTTCCCCTTGTGTCCTAAACAACAGCCGACACTATTGTCCCCAGATGGTACTAGTTGGTCAGAACTTGGTCCCCAGATGGGACTTCCTGTTGATGCCAAATAAGGAGTTTCCTCTTGTGTCCCCACATTGATCACCTTCCCTGTCCCCACAATGTCATCTACCCTGATTTTAATGAATCAGTTACATTTGAAGGGGTGTATTCATTATAGATTTATGTTTTCATGTTTTCATCTTGTCTCCAGGTTGTCAGGAAAGTGGTCTCCCCAGAATGTGGTGTGAGAACAGGTGTCCCCAGAATGTGGTGAGAACAGGTGTCCCCAGAATGTGGTGAGAACAGGTGTCCCCAGAATGTGGTGTGAGAACAGGTGTCCCCAGAATGTGGTGTGAGAACAGGTGTCCCCAGAATGTGGTGTGAGAACAGGTGTCCCCAGAATGTGGTGAGAACAGGTGTCCCCAGAGTGCAGTGTGAGAACAGGTGTCCCCAGAATGTGGTGTGAGAACAGGTGTCCCCAGAATGTGGTGTGAGAACAGGTGTCCCCAGAATGTGGTGTGAGAACAGGTGTCCCCAGAAGGTGATATAAACACGTGTGTTTGTCCTTTATCTTCCTCAGTGGGGAAAGAGAGAAAAATAGAAGTACATTTTAAGACAAACGTCGTCCTGAATAATGTCTGCTGACTCCCTCTCTCTCTCTCTCCCCTCTCTCTCTCTCATTCCCTCTGTTCTGACTCTCTACCCTCCCTCTCTCTCTCTTTCCCTCTGTGCTGACTCTCTCCTCTCCCTCCCTCCCTCTCTTTCCCTCTGGTCTGACTCTCTACCCTCCCTCTCTCTCTTTCCCTCTGTTCTGACTCTCTACCCTCCCAGTATAGTATACACAGACTGGACAACAGGACAATGATCCTAAGCACACAGCCAAGACAATGCAGGAGTGGATTCGGGACAAGTCTCTGAATGTCCTTGAGTGACCCAGCCAGAGCCCGGACTTGAACCCGATCTAACATCTCTGTAGTGACCTGAAAATAGCTGTGCAGCAACGCTCCCCATCCAACCTAACAGAGCTTGAGAGGATCTGCAGAGAAGAATGGGAGAAACTCCCCAAATACAGGTGAGCCAAGCTTGTAGCGTCATACCCAAGAAGACTCCAGGCTGTAATCTCTGCCAGAGAGAGAGCAGAGAGAGAGCAGAGAGAGAGAGAGCATTTTTTCACTCCACCAGTAGCTATCACAAATTCGACCAAATAAAGATATAAATAGCCACTAACCGAGAAAAAACTTCATCAGATGACAGTCTGATAACATATTTATTGTATAGCATATGTTTTGTTAGAAAAATGTGCATATTTCAGGTATAAATCATAGTTTACAATTGCAGCCCCCATCACAACTCTCACTAAAATGACTAGAATAACTACAGAGACCATCGTGTATTAGCTAATTACTCATCATAAAACATTTCTTAAAAATACACAGCGTACAGCAATTGAAAGACACAGATCTTGTGAATCAAGACAATATTTCAGATTTTCTAAGTGTTTTACAGCGAAAACACAATATATCGTTATATTAGCTTACCACAATAGCAAACCAGACAACAGCATTGATTCCAGCCAAACACAGCGATAACGTATTCACCACCAAAATAAATTAATTTTTCACTAACCTTCTCAGAATTCTTCAGATGACAGTCCTGTAACATCATATTACACAATCCATATAGGTTTTGTTCGAAAATGTGAATATTTAGCAGCACAAATCGTGGTTATACAATGTGATCAGTGGCAACAGGTCATGCATTCTGGCCGGCGCCATCTTGGAAAGGCACCTAATCTAATCAATAAATAATCGTAAACTTGACTAAAAAATACAGGTTGGACATCAAATGAAAGATGCATTAGTTATTAATGCAACCGCTGAGTTAGATTTTTAAAATTAACGTTACTAGACATACAGTGTGCGTTAAAGCCAGACTAGTGCCGCAATAATGGCGGACAAATCCGTTTACATTTTTCCACATAAATACGGAATAACATCATAAATAGCTCTTACTTTTGGACGAGCTTCCATCAGAATCTTGGGCAAGTGGTCCGTTGTCCAAAAGAATCGTTGCTTGGTTGTAAAACGTAGTCTTCAACTTCGGAATTAGCGGCTAACAATAGCTATGTGGCCACAGCATGCCCAAATCCTCAAAACGCAATACTAAGGAAATTCCGAAAATAGCAATATACTCGCATAAACTGATATAACTCGGTTTAAAATAACTTCGTTATGATGTTTCTAACACCTATATCGAATTAAATTACAGACGGATATATCTAAGGTCGATAACTGAGCGTTTCAAAATGCCATCCTGAGGTCTTGCTTTGCGCAATGACGAACGTCGAAAAGAGAGGTCCCCTCGTTCCTTGGCCTTTTATAAACTCTGAGAGCTACGTAGGAACTCCATTCCACTTCTCATTGGTTACTGACATCCAGGGGAAGGCGGGTGCAGTTCATGTCGACCCATAGGATACATACAGAGCTTTAAACTGATCTGAGAACAGAGCCTAATTTTCAGACCTTCGCAGTTCCTGTCATGGATTTCGCTGCAGAAAGAGTTCTGGTTCACCCACAGACATAATTCAAACGGTTTTAGAAACTAGAGATTGTTTTCTATCCAATAGTAGTAAAAATATGCATATTGTACGAGCAAGAATTGAGTACGAGGCAGTTTAATTTGGAGACCACTTTTCACTAAGTCGAAATAGCACCCCCTATATTCTCAAGAGGTTATAGTATTATTATTAATGACTATAACTCTATTACTAATCACCTGGCTGGTTATAGTATTATTATTAATGACTATAACTCTATAACTAATCACCTGGCTGGTTATAGTGTTATTATTAATGACTATTACTAATCACCTGGCTGGTTATAGTGTTATTATTAATGACTATAACTCTATTACTAATCACCTGGCTGGTTATAGTGTTATTATTAATGACTATAACTAATCACCTGGCTGGTTATAGTATTATTATTAATGACTATTACTAATCACCTGGCTGGTTATAGTGTTATTATTAATGACTATAACTCTATTACTAATCACCTGGCTGGTTATAGTGTTATTATTAATGACTATTACTAATCACCTGGCTGGTTATAGTGTTATTATTAATGACTATAACTCTATTACTAATCACCTGGCTGGTTATAGTGTTATTATTAATGACTATAACTCTATTACTAATCACCTGGCTGGTTATAGTGTTATTATTAATGACTATTACTAATCACCTGGCTGGTTATAGTGTTATTATTAATGACTATAACTCTATTACTAATCGAACCTACAAATAAAGTTGATCAAATGGATTCCACTGTAGTGTTTTATTGTCAGGGAAACTAAAATAGGCTGTAGGCCTTTGTGTTTTCAAGGACTGTAGAATTATACAAAACATTTAATTGACTCTAAACAAATAACTATTGTTTTTTTATTGATATATTCCCAATAATATTTCTTCATGCAGTTAATCGTTTACAATAGTTTATGCACTATTTATAAAGCATTTATTTATCAAACATGTTTGCTCACCTTGTAGGTTGATATGCATCTGATGCTAAAGAGGCCCGGCAACATTCTCTAGTGGTTCTGATATGCTGAAAGGCCATTCAAACTGATCTACATTAGAATCCATTCTCTAGTGGTTCTGATATGCTGAAAGGCCATTCAAACTGATCTAGATTAGAATCCATTCTCTAGTGGGTTCTGATATGCTGAAAGGCCATTCAAACTGATCTAGATTAGAATCCATTCTATAGTGGGTTCTGATATGCTGAAAGGCCATTCAAACTGATCTAGATTAGAATCCATTCTCTAGTGGTTCTGATATGCTGAAAGGCCATTCAAACTGATCTAGATTAGAATCCATTCTCTAGTGGGTTCTGATATGCTGAAAGGCCATTCAAACTGATCTAGATTAGAATCCATTCTCTAGTGGGTTCTGATATGCTGAAAGGCCATTCAAACTGATCTAGATTAGAATCCATTCTCTAGTGGGTTCTGATATGCTGAAAGGCCATTCAAACTGATCTAGATTAGAATCCATTCTCTAGTGGTTCTGATATGCTGAAAGACCATTCAAACTGATCTAGATTAGAATCCATTCTCTAGTGGTTCTGATATGCTGAAAGGCCATTCAAACTGATCTAGATTAGAATCCATCTTCCCCTTGTGTCCTAAACAACAGCCGACACTATTGTCCCCAGATGGTACTAGTTGGTCAGAACTTGGTCCCCAGATGGGACTTCCTGTTGATGCCAAATAAGGAGTTTCCTCTTGTGTCCCCACATTGATCACCTTCCCAGTCCCCACAATGTCATCTACCCTGATTTCAATGAATCAGTTACATTTGAAGGGGTGTATTCATTATAGATTTATTATTTATGTTTTCATGTTTTCATCTTGTCTCCAGGTTGTCAGGAAAGTGGTGTCCCCAGAATGTGGTGTGAGAACAGGTGTCCCCAGAATGTGGTGAGAACAGGTGTCCCCAGAATGTGGTGTGAGAACAGGTGTCCCCAGAATGTGGTGTGAGAACAGGTGTCCCCAGAATGTGGTGTGAGAACAGGTGTCCCCAGAATGTGGTGAGAACAGGTGTCCCCAGAGTGCAGTGTGAGAACAGGTGTCCCCAGAATGTGGTGTGAGAACAGGTGTCCCCAGAATGTGGTGTGAGAACAGGTGTCCCCAGAATGTGGTGTGAGAACAGGTGTCCCCAGAATGTGGTGTGAGAACAGGTGTCCCCAGAAGGTGATATAAACACGTGTGTGTGTCCTTTATCTTCCTCAGTGGGGAAAGAGAGAAAAAAAGAAGTACATTTAAAGACGAACGTCATCCTGAATAATTACTGCTGACTAATCTCTCTCTCTCTCCCTCTCTGTCTTTCCCTCTGTTCTGACTCTCTACCCTCCCTCTCTCTCTCTTTCCCTCTGTTCTGACTCTCTCCCCTCCCTCCCTCCCTCTCTTTCCCTCTGGTCTGACTCTCTACCCTCCCTCTCTCTCTTTCCCTCTGTTCTGACTCTCTACCCTCCCAGTATAGTATACACAGGCTGGAGTGAAGGTTCACCTTCCAACAGGACAACGATCCTAAGCACACAGCCAAGACAATGCAGGAGTGGATTCGGGACAAGTCTCTGAATGTCCTTGAGTGGTCCAGCCAGAGCCCAGGCTTGAAACCGATCGAACATCTCTGTAGTGACCTGAAAATAGCTGTGCAGCAACGCTCCCCATCCAACCTAACAGAGCTTGAGAGGATCTGCAGAGAAGAATGGGAGAAACTCCCCAAATACAGGTGAGCCAAGCTTGTAGCGTCATACCCAAGAAGACTCCAGGCTGTAATCTCTGCCAGAGAGAGAGCAGAGAGAGCGAGAGCAGGCTGAGAGAGCAGAGAGAGCAGAATGAGAGAGCAGAGCGAGAGAGAGAGAGCAGAGCGAGAGAGGGAGAGAGAGAGCAGAGAGCAGGCTGAGAGAGCAGAGAGCAGGCTGAGAGAGAGGGAGAGACCGGAGAGCAGGCTGAGAGAGCAGAGAGAGAGCAGAGAGTGAGAGAGCAGAGAGAGCAGAGAACAGAAAGAGAGAGATCAGAGAGAGCAGAGAAAAGAGAGAGCAGCAGAGCAGAGAGAGAGAGCAGAGAACAGAGAGAAGAGAGAGAGCAGAGGGAGTGAGAGAGCAGAGAACAGAGAGAGAGCAGAGAGCAGAGAAAGCGGAGGAAGAGAGAGAACAGAGAGAAGAGAGAGCAGAGAGAGAGAGAGCAGAGAACGAGAGCAGAAAAGAGAGAGCAGCAGAGAGAGCAGAGAACAGAGAAGAGAGAGCAGAGAGAGAGAGCAGAGAACGAGAGCAGAAAGAGAGAGAGCAGAGAGAGAAAGAGAGAGCAGAGAGAGCAGATAAAGAGCAGCAGAGCAGAGAGAGAGCAGAGAACAGAGAGAGCAGAGAGAGAACAGAGAGAGCAGAGAGAGAGAGCGCAGAGAGAGAGCAGAAAGCAGAAAGAGAGAAGAGAAAGAGGGAGAGAGCAGAGAGAGAGAGTGCAGAGAGCAGAGAGAGAAAGAGCAGAGAGCAGAGGGAGGGAGAGCAGAGAGAGCAGAGAGGGAGAGAGAGCAGGGGGAGGGAGAGAGAGAGCAGATAGCGAGAGGGCAGAGAGAGAGCAGAGAGAGCAGAATAAAGAGAGAACAGAGAGCAGAGAAAGCAGAGGGAGAAGAGAACAGAGAGAGAGCAGAGAGAAGGCTGAGTGAGCGGAGAGAGAGAGAGCAGAGCGAGAGAGGGAGAGAGCAGAGATAGAGAGCAGAGAGAAGAGCGAGGGCAGAGAGAGCAGGAAGAGCAGAGAAAAGAGAGAGAGCAGAGAACAGAGAGAGAGAGAGCAGAGAACAGAGAGAGCAGAGGGAGAGAGCAGAGAACAGAGAGAGCAGAGAACAGAGAGAGCAGAGAGAGAGAGAAGAGAGAGGGCAGAGAGAGCAGAGTGAGAGAGAAGAGAGAGAGAGAGAGTAGTGGGAGAGAGAGAGAGAGAGAACAGAGAGAGAGAGCAGAAGGCAGAGAGAGACAGCAGAGAGAGCAGAGCGTAGGCTGAGAGAGCAAAGGGAGAGAGCAGAGAGAGCAGAGAAGAGAGAGAGCAGCAGAGCAGAGAGAGAGCAGAGAACAGAGAGAAGAGAGAGAGCAGAGAGAGCAGAGAACAGAGAGAAGAGAGGGCAGAGAGAGAGCAGAGAACGAGAGCAGAAAGACAGAGAGCAGAGAACGAGACCAGAAAGAGAGAGAGCAGAGAGAAGAGAGAGAGAGAGCAGAGAAAGCAGAGGAAGAGAGAGAGCAGAGAACAGAGAGAAGAGAGCAGAGAGAGAGCCGAGAGGGCAGAGAGATAGCAGATAACGAAAGCAGAAAGAGAGAGGAGAGAGCAGAGAAAAGAGAAAGTGCTGCAGAGCAGAGAGAGAGCAGATAGAGAGAGCAGAGAGAGCAGAGACAGAGAGCAGAGAGAGAACAGAGAGAGCAGAGAGAAAGAGCAGAAAGAGAGAGAGAGAGAGTATAGAAAGAGGGAGAGAGAGAGCAGAGAGAGAGATCAGAGAGGGAGAGAGAGCAGAGAACAGAGAACAGAGAGAGAGAGCAGAGAGAGAGCAGAGAGAGCAGAGAGAGAGAGAGAGAGCAGAGAGAGCAGAGAACATATAGAGAGAGCAGAGAGAGAGAGAAGAGAGAGGGCAGAGAGAGCAGAGTGAGAGAGAAGAGAGGGAGAGAGAGCAGAGAGAGAGAGCAGAGGGCAGAGAGAGCGAGCAGAGGGCAGAGAGAGCAGAGAGAGACAGCAGAGAGAGCAGAGTGAGCAGAGAGAGCAGAGTGAGCAGAGAGAGAGCAGAGCGTAGGCTGAGAGAGCAAAGAGAGAGAGCAGAGAGAGCAGAGAAGAGAGAGAGCAGCAGAGCAGAGAGAGCAGATAGCAGAGAGAGCAGAGAACAGAGAGAAGAGAGAGAGCAGAGAGAGCAGAGGGAGTGCGAAAGCAGAGAACAGAGAGATGAGAGAGAGCAGAGAGAGAGCAGAGAGGGCAGAGAGAGAGCAGAGAACGAGAGCAGAAAGAGAGAGAGCAGAGAGAGAGAGCAGAGAGAGAGCAGAAAGAGAGAGCAGAGAGAGAGAGCAGAGAAAAGAGAAAGAGCAGCAGAGCAGAGAGAGAGAGCAGAGAGAGAGAGAGCAGAGAGGGCAGAGAACGGGAGCAGAAAGAGAGAGAGCAGAGAGAGAGAGCAGAGAACGAGAGCAGAAAGAGAGAGGAGAGAGCAGAGAAAAGAGAAAGAGCTGCAGAGCAGAGAGAAAGCAGATAGAGAGAGAGAGAGCAGAGAGAGAACAGAGAGAGCAGAGAGAGAGAGCAGAGAACAGAGAGAGCAGAGAAAAGAGAGAACAGCAGAGCAGAGAGAGCAGAGAGAGAGAGCAGAGAGAGGGCAGAGAGAGCAGAGAGAGCAGAGAGAGCAATAGAGCATAGAGAGCAGAGAGCAGAGGGCAAAGAGAGAGAGCAGAGAGAGAGCAGACAGAGCAGAGAAAATAGAGAACAGAGAGCAGAGAGAGCAGAGGGAGAGAGAGATCAGAGAACAGAGAGAGAGCAGAGAGCAGGCTGAGAGAGCAGAGAGAGAGAGCAGAGAGTGAGATAGCAGAGAGAAGAGCGAGGGCAGAGAGAGCAGAGAGAGAGCAGGAAGAGCAGAGAAAAGAGAGAGAGAGAGCAGAGAACAGAGAAAGAGAGAGAGCAGAGAACAGAGAGAGCAGAGGGAGAGAGCAGAGAACAGAGAGAGAGCAGAGAGAGCAGAGAACATATAGAGAGCAGAGAGAGAGAGAAGAGAGAGGGCATAGAGCAGGCTGAGACAGCAGAGAGAGTGAGAGAGCAGAGAAAAGAGAGAGAAGAAGAGCATAGAGAGCAGAGGGAGAGAGAGAGCAGAGAGAAACGAGAGGGCAGAGAGAAAGAGCAGAGAGAGCAGAGCAGAGAGCAGAGGGAGAGAGAGAGAGTAGAGAGAGCAGACAGCAGAGAGAGAGAGCAGAGTGAGAGAGGGCAGATAGAGCAGAGAGAGAACAGAGAGTGCTGAGAGAGCAGAGAGAGAGAAAGCTGAGAGAGCAGAGCATAGAGAAAAGAGAGAGAGAGAGCACAGAGCAGAGAGCAGAGAGAGAGCAGAGAGAGCAGAGGGCAGAGATAGACAGCAGAAAGAGCAGAGGGAGAGAGAGAGAAGAGAGCAGAGTGAGAGAGAACAGAGAGGGCAGAGAGAGAGCAGAAAGAGAGCAGAGAGAGAACAGAGAGTGCTGAGAGAGCAGAGAGAGAAATTGAGAGCAGAGAGAGTGGAGAGCAGAGAAAGCAGAGAGAGCAGAGAGCAGGCTGAGAAAGCAAAGAGCTAGTGAGAGAGCAGAGAGAGAGAGAGAGAGGTGGCAGAGAGAGCAGAGAGGAGAGAAAAGAGAGAGCAGAGAGAGCAGAGAGCAAAGAGAGAGAGAGCAGAGAGAGAGAGCAAAGAGAGATCAGAGATAGACAGCAGAGAGAGCAGAGAGAGCAGAGAACAGAGAGGAGAGAGCAGAGAGAGAGAGAAGAGAGAGCAGAGAAAAGAGAGAACAGCAGAGCAGAGAAAGAGAGCAGAGAGTGAGAGAGCAGAGAGGGAGAGAGCAGAGAGAGGAGAGAGCAGAGTGAGAGAGCAGAGAGGGAGAGAGCAGAGAGAGGAGAGAGAGAGCAGAGTGAGAGTGCAGAGAGAAGAGAGCGCGAGAGAGTGAACTCGGTTACTATAGTAACCCTGCATCACAACACCCTGTTGCTATAGTAACCCTGCATCACAACACTCTGTTGTACAATTTGTTTAATTCAATTTTACATATTTAATTGTTTGTATTTAATTTCATGTTTGTTTCATGTTTCAACCAGTCGCAGGTTAACGTCAACCTGACAGAGGAAACGTAACATCAATAACCAAACTGTTTTCACAATTAACAGGCTTTTCTTGTTTCAAGTATGTTTTATTATGAAAAGTACAATATATCCTGTATACTTGTACAACTATGGAGCGTATGTCCATATATATATATATATATATATATATAAAATTATCACATTGGTATTTTAACGGTGTTATTGTCACAATTATAGGAAGACACGCATGTGTGTGTGTGTCCTGTGTGTGTGTGTGTGTGTTTCTCCATTGTGTGTGTGTATGTGTGTGTGTGTGTGTGTCCAGTAAGTGTGTGTGTGTATGTGTCCAGTGTGAGTGTGTCTGTGTGTGTGTCCAGTGTGAGTGTGTGTGTCCAGTGTGTGTGTGTGTCCAGTGTGTGTCCAGTGTGTGTGTGTGTGTCCAGTGTGTGTGTATCTGTCCAGTGTGTGTCCAGTGTGAGTGTGTGTGTCCAGTGAGTGTGAGTGTGTGTCCAGTGTGTGTGTGTGTGTCCAGGTGTGTGTGTGTCCAGTGTGTGTGTGTCCAGTGTGTGTGTGTCCAGTGTGTCTGTCCAGTGTGAGTGTGTGTGTGTGTGTCCAGTGTGAGTGTGTGTGTGTGTGTCCAGTGTGTGTGTGTGTGTCCAGTATGTGTGTGTTTCCAGTGTGTGTGTGTGTGTGTCCAGTGTGTCTGTGTCCAGTGTTTCCAGTGTGTGTGTGTGTGTGTGTGTGTGTGTGTGTGTGTGTGTGTGTGTGTGTGTGTGTGTGTGTGTGTGTGTGTTCAGTGTGAGTGTGTGTGTCCAGTGTGAGTGTGTGTCCAGTGTGTGTGTGTGTGTGTGTGTGTGTGTCCAGTGTGTGTGTGTGTGTGTCCAGTGTGAGTGTGTGTCCAGTGTGTGTACGTGTGTGTGTGTCCAGTGTGTGTGTGTATCTGTCCAGTGTGTGTGTGTGTGTGTTCAGTGTGAGTGTGTGTGTCCAGTGTGTGTGTGTGTGTGTGTGTGTGTCCAGTGTGAGTGTGTGTCCAGTGTGTGTACGTGTGTGTGTGTGTGTCCAGTGTGTGTGTGTGTGTGTGTGCCTAGTGTGTGTGTGTGTGTGTCCAGTGTGAGTGTGTGTCCAGTGTGTGTGTGTGTGTGTGTGTCCAGTGTGTGTGTGTGTGTGTGTACAGTGTGAGTGTGTGTCCAGTGTGTGTACGTGTGTGTGTGTGTGTGTCCAGTGTGTGTGTGTGTGTGTGTGTCCAGTGTGTGTGTGTGTGTGTGTGTCCAGTGTGTGTATGTGTGTGTTTCCAGTGTGTGTGTGTGTCCAGTGTGTGTGTGTGTGTCCAGTGTGTGTGTGTGCCCAGTCTGTGTGTGTGCCCAGTGTGTGTGTGTGTGTGTGTGTGTGTGTCCAGTGTGAATGTGTGTGTGTCCAGTGAGTGTGAGTGTGTTTCCAGTGTGTGTGTGTGTGTCCAGTGTGTGTGTGTGTGTGTGTTTGTGTCCAGTGTGTGTGTGTGTATGTGTGTGTTTCCAGTGTGTGTGTGTGTCCAGTGTGTGTGTGTCTGTGTCCAGTGAGTGTGTCCAGTGTTTCCAGTGTGTGTGTGTGTCCAGTGTGTGTGTGTCTGTCCAGTGAGTGTGTGTGTGTGTGTGTTCAGTGTGAGTGTGTGTGTCCAGTGTGAGTGTGTGTGTGTGTGTGTCCAGTGTGTGTGTGTGTGTGTGTCCTGTGTGTGTGTGTGTGTGTGTGTGTGTGTCCAGTGTGAGTGTGTGTCCAGTGTGTGTACGTGTGTGTGTGTGTGTGTCCAGTGTGTGTGTGTGTGTGTGTGTGTGTGCCCAGTGTGTGTGTGTGTGTGTCCAGTGTGAGTGTGTGTCCAGTGTGTGTACGTGTGTGTGTGTGTCCAGTGTGTGTGTGTATCTGTCCAGTGTGTGTGTGTGTGTGTTCAGTGTGAGTGTGTGTGTCCAGTGTGTGTGTGTGTGTGTGTGTGTGTCCAGTGTGAGTGTGTGTCCAGTGTGTGTACGTGTGTGTGTGTGTGTCCAGTGTGTGTGTGTGTGTGTGTGCCTAGTGTGTGTGTGTGTGTGTGTCCAGTGTGAGTGTGTGTCCAGTGTGTGTGTGTGTGTGTCCAGTGTGTGTGTGTGTGTGTCCAGTGTGAGTGTGTGTGTCCAGTGTGTGTGTGTGTGTGTGTGTGTGTGTGTGTGTGTGTGTGTGTGTGTGTCCAGTGTGTGTGTGTGTGTGTGTGTGTGTGTGTGTGTGTGTGTGTGTCCAGTGTGTGTGTGTGTCCAGTGTGTGTGTGTGTCCAGTGTGTGTGTGTGTCCAGTGTGTGTGTGTGTGCGTGTGTGTGTGTCCAGTGTGAATGTGTGTGTGTGTGTGTGTGTGTGTCCAGTGTGTGTGTGTGTATGTGTGTGTTTCCAGTGTGAGTGTGTTTCCAGTGTGTGTGTGTGTGACCAGTGTGTGTGTGTGTGTGTTTGTGTCCAGTGTGTGTGTGTGTATGTGTGTGTTTCCAGTGTGTGTGTGTGTCCAGTGTGTGTGTGTGTGTCCAGTGTGTCTGTGTCCAGTGAGTGTGTGTGTGTGTCCAGTGTTTCCAGTGTGTGTGTGTGTCCAGTGTGTGTGTGTGTGTGTCCAGTGTGTGTGTGTGTCCAGTGTGTGTGTGTGTATCTGTCCAGTGTGTGTGTGTGTGTGTGTGTGTTCAGTGTGAGTGTGTGTGTCCAGTGTGAGTGTGTGTGTGTGTGTGTCCAGTGTGTGTGTGTGTGTGTGTGTGTGTGTGTGTCCAGTGTGTGTACGTGTGTGTGTGTGTGTCCAGTGTGTGTGTGTGTGTGTGCCCAGTGTGTGTGTGTGTGTGTGTCCAGTGTGAGTGTGTGTCCAGTGTGTGTACGTGTGTGTGTGTGTGTCCAGTGTGTGTGTGTATCTGTCCAGTGTGTGTGTGTGTGTGTGTTCAGTGTGAGTGTGTGTATGTGTGTGTTTCCAGTGTGTGTGTGTGTGTGTTTCCAGTGTGTGTGTGTGTCCAGTGTGTGTGTGTGTCCAGTGTGTGTGTGTGTCCAGTCTGTGTGTGTCCAGTGTGTGTGTGTGTGTGTGTGTGTTTGTCGAGTGTGTGTGTGTGAGTCCAGTGTGTGTGTGTGTCCAGTGTGTGTACGTGTGTCTGTCCAGTGAGTGTGTGTGTCCAGTGTGTGTGTGTGTGTGTGTGTGTTCAGTGTGAGTGTGTGTGTCCAGTGTGAGTGTATGTGTGTGTCCAGTGTGTGTGTGTGTGTGTCCAGTGTGTGTGTGCCCAGTGTGTGTGTGTGCCCAGTGTGTGTGTATCTGTGTATCTGTCCAGTGTGTGTGTGTGTGTGTGTGTGTTCAGTGTGAGTGTGTGTGTGTGTCCAGTGTGTGTGTGTGTCCAGTGTGTGTGTGTGTGTGCCCAGTGTGTGTGTGTGTGCCCAGTGTGAGTGTGTGTCCAGTGTGTGTGTATCTGTCCAGTGAGTGTGTGTGTGTGTCCAGTGTTTGTGTGTGTGTGTGTGTGTGTCCAGTGTGTGTTTCCAGTGTGTGTGTCCAGTGTCTGTCCAGTGTCTGTGTGTGTGTGTGTGTGTCCAGTGTGTGTACGTGTGTATGTGTGTCCAGTGTGCCCAGTGTGTATGTGTGTGTGTGTGTGTGTGTCCAGTGTGAGTGTGTGTCCAGTGTGAGTGTGTGTACGTGTGTGTGTGTGTGTGTCCAGTGTGTGTGTGTGTGTGTGTGTGTGTGTGTGTGTCCAGTGTGTGTATGTGTGTGTTTCCAGTGTGTGTGTGTGTCCAGTGTGTGTGTGTGTCCAGTGTGTGTGTGTGCCCAGTGTGTGTGTGTGCCCAGTCTGTGTGTGTGTACAGTGTGTGTGTGTCAGTGTGTCCAGTGACTGTGTCCAGTGTGTGTGTCCAGTGCGTGTGTGTGTGTGTGTGTGTCCAGTGTTTGTGTGTGTGTGTGTGTGTGTGTGTGTGTGTCCAGTGTGTGTATGTGTGTGTTTCCAGTGTGTGTGTGTGTCCAGTGTGTGTGTGTGTCCAGTGTGAGTGTGTGCCCAGTGTGTGTGTGTGTGTGTGTGTGTGTCCAGTGTGAGTGTGTGTCCAGGTGAGTGTGTGTGTGTGTGTCCAGTGTGTCTGTGTCCAGTGTGTGTGTGTGTGTCCAGTGTGTGTGTGTGTGTGTGTGTGTGTTCAGTGTGAGTGTGTGTGTCCAGTGTGAGTGTATGTGTGTCCAGTGTGTGTGTGTGTGTCCAGTGTGTGTGTGTGTGTCCAGTGTGAGTGTGTGTACGTGTGTGTGTCCAGTGTGAGTGTGTGTGTGTGTCCAGTGTGTGTGTGTGTCCAGTGTGTGTGTGTCCAGTGTGTGTGTGTGTCCAGTGTGTGTGTGTGTGCGTGTGTGTGTGTCCAGTGTGAATGTGTGTGTGTGTGTGTGTGTGTTTGTGTCCAGTGTGTGTGTGTGTATGTGTGTGTTTCCAGTGTGAGTGTGTTTCCAGTGTGTGTGTGTGTGTCCAGTGTGTGTGTGTGTGTGTTTGTGTCCAGTGTGTGTGTGTGTATGTGTGTGTTTCCAGTGTGTGTGTGTGTCCAGTGTGTGTGTGTGTGTCCAGTGTGTCTGTGTCCAGTGAGTGTGTGTGTGTGTCCAGTGTTTCCAGTGTGTGTGTGTGTCCAGTGTGTGTGTGTGTGTGTCCAGTGTGTGTGTGTGTCCAGTGTGTGTGTGTGTATCTGTCCAGTGTGTGTGTGTGTGTGTGTGTGTTCAGTGTGAGTGTGTGTGTCCAGTGTGAGTGTGTGTGTGTGTGTGTCCAGTGTGTGTGTGTGTGTGTGTGTGTCCAGTGTGTGTACGTGTGTGTGTGTGTGTCCAGTGTGTGTGTGTGTGTGTGCCCAGTGTGTGTGTGTGTGTGTGTCCAGTGTGAGTGTGTGTCCAGTGTGTGTACGTGTGTGTGTGTGTGTCCAGTGTGTGTGTGTATCTGTCCAGTGTGTGTGTGTGTGTGTGTGTGTGTTCAGTGTGAGTGTGTGTATGTGTGTGTTTCCAGTGTGTGTGTGTGTGTGTTTCCAGTGTGTGTGTGTGTCCAGTGTGTGTGTGTGTCCAGTGTGTGTGTGTGTCCAGTCTGTGTGTGTGCCCAGTGTGTGTGTGTGTGTGTGTGTGTGTGTCCAGTGTGAGTGTGTGTGTGTCCAGTGTGAGTGTGTGTCCAGTGTGTGTACGTGTGTCTGTCCAGTGAGTGTGTGTGTCCAGTGTGTGTGTGTGTGTGTGTGTGTTCAGTGTGAGTGTGTGTGTCCAGTGTGAGTGTATGTGTGTGTCCAGTGTGTGTGTGTGTGTGTCCAGTGTGTGTGTGCCCAGTGTGTGTGTGTGCCCAGTGTGTGTGTATCTGTGTATCTGTCCAGTGTGTGTGTGTGTGTGTGTGTGTTCAGTGTGAGTGTGTGTGTGTGTGTCCAGTGTGAGTGTATGTGTGTGTCCAGTGTGTGTGTGTGTCCAGTGTGTGTGTGTGTGTGCCCAGTGTGTGTGTGTGTGCCCAGTGTGAGTGTGTGTCCAGTGTGTGTGTATCTGTCCAGTGAGTGTGTGTGTGTGTCCAGTGTTTGTGTGTGTGTGTGTCCAGTGTGTGTGTGTGTGTGTCCAGTGTGTGTGTGTGTGTGTGTCCAGTGTGTGTGTGTCTGTCCAGTGTGTGTGTGTCTGTCCAGTGTGTGTGTGTGTGTGTGTGTGTGTGTCCAGTGTGTGTACGTGTGTATGTGTGTCCAGTGTGCCCAGTGTGTGTGTGTGTGTGTGTGTGTGTGTGTCCAGTGTGAGTGTGTGTCCAGTGTGAGTGTGTGTACGTGTGTGTGTGTGTGTCCAGTGTGTGTGTGTGTGTGTGTGTGTGTGTGTGTGTGTCCAGTGTGTGTATGTGTGTGTTTCCAGTGTGTGTGTGTGTCCAGTGTGTGTGTGTGTCCAGTGTGTGTGTGTGCCCAGTGTGTGTGTGTGCCCAGTCTGTGTGTGTGCCCAGTGTGTGTGTGTGTGTGTGTCCAGGTGAGTGTGTGTACGTGTGTGTGTCCAGTGTGTGTGTGTGTGTGTGTGTGTCCAGTGTGTGTGTGTGTGTGTGTGTGTGTGTGTGTGTGTGTGTGTGTGTGTGTGTGTGTCCAGTGTGTGTATGTGTGTGTTTCCAGTGTGTGTGTGTGTCCAGTGTGTGTGTGTGTCCAGTGTGAGTGTGTGCCCAGTGTGTGTGTGTGTGTGTGTGTGTGTCCAGTGTGAGTGTGTGTCCAGGTGAGTGTGTGTGTGTGTGTCCAGTGTGTCTGTGTCCAGTGTGTGTGTGTGTGTCCAGTGTGTGTGTGTGTGTGTGTGTGTTCAGTGTGAGTGTGTGTGTCCAGTGTGAGTGTATGTGTGTCCAGTGTGTGTGTGTGTCCAGTGTGTGTGTGTGTGTCCAGTGTGAGTGTGTGTACGTGTGTGTGTCCAGTGTGAGTGTGTGTGTGTGTCCAGTGTGTGTGTGTGTCCAGTGTGTGTGTGTGCCCAGTCTGTGTGTGTGTGTGTGTGTGTGTGTGTGTGTGTGTCCAGTGTGAGTGTGTGTGTGTGTCCAGGTGAGTGTGTGTGTGTGTGTCCAGTGTGTCTGTGTCCAGTGTGTGTGTGTGTGTCCAGTGTGTGTGTGTGTGTGTGTGTGTGTGTGTGTGTGTGTGTTCAGTGTGAGTGTATGTGTGTCCAGTGTGTGTGTGTGTCCAGTGTGAGTGAATGTGTGTCCAGTGTGTGTGTGTGTGTGTGTGTGTGTGTGTCCAGTGTGAGTGTGTGTACGTGTGTGTGTCCAGTGTGTGTGTATCTGTCCAGTGAGTGTGTGTGTGTGTCCAGTGTTTGTGTGTGTGTGTGTCCAGTGTGTGTGTGTGTGTGTCCAGTGTGTGTGTGTGTGTGTGTGTGTGTGTGTCCAGTGTGTGTGTGTGTGTGTCCAGTGTGCGTGTGTCTGTCCAGTGTGTGTGTGTGTGTGTGTCCAGTGTGTGTGTGTGTGTGTCCAGTGTGTGTGTGTGTCCAGTGTGTGTGTGTCTGTCCAGTGTGTGTGTGTGTGTGTGTGTGTTCAGTGTGAGTGTGTGTGTCCAGTGTGAGTGTGTGTGTGTGTGTGTCCAGTGTGTGTGTGTGTGTGTGTGTGTGTGTGTGTGTGTGTGTGTGTGTCCAGTGTGTGCACGTGTGTGTGTGTGTGTCCAGTGTGTGTGTGTGTGTGTGCCCAGTGTGTGTGTGTGTGTGTGTCCAGTGTGAGTGTGTGTCCAGTGTGTGTACGTGTGTGTGTGTCCAGTGTGTGTGTGTATCTGTCCAGTGTGTGTGTGTGTGTGTGTGTGTGTTCAGTGTGAGTGTGTGTATGTGTGTGTTTCCAGTGTGTGTGTGTGTGTGTTTCCAGTGTGTGTGTGTGTGTGTGTGTGTGAAGTGTTCAGTGTGTGTGTGTGTCCAGTCTGTGTGTGTGCCCAGTGTGTGTGTGTGTGTGTGTGTGTGTGTGTCCAGTGTGAGTGTGTGTGTGTCCAGTGTGAGTGTGTGTCCAGTGTGTGTACGTGTGTATCTGTCCAGTGAGTGTGTGTGTCCAGTGTGTGTGTGTGTGTGTGTGTGTTCAGTGTGAGTGTGTGTGTCCAGTGTGAGTGTATGTGTGTGTCCAGTGTGTGTGTGTGTGTGTCCAGTGTGTGTGTGCCCAGTGTGTGTGTGTGCCCAGTGTGTGTGTATCTGTGTATCTGTCCAGTGTGTGTGTGTGTGTGTGTTCAGTGTGAGTGTGTGTGTGTGTGTCCAGTGTGAGTGTGTGTGTGTGTGTCCAGTGTGAGTGTGTGTGTGTGTCCAGTGTGTGTGTGTGTCCAGTGTGTGTGTGTGTCCAGTGTGTGTGTGTGTGTGCCCAGTGTGTGTGTGTCCAGTGTGAGTGTGTGTACGTGTGTGTGTGTGTCCAGTGTTTGTGTATCTGTCCAGTGAGTGTGTGTGTGTGTCCAGTGTTTGTGTGTGTGTGTGTCCAGTGTGTGTGTGTGTGTGTCCAGTGTGTGTGTGTCTGTCCAGTGTGAGTGTGTGTGTGTGTGTGTGTGTCCAGTGTGTGTACGTGTGTGTGTGTGTCCAGTGTGCCCAGTGTGTGTGTGTGTGTGTGTGTGTGTGTCCAGTGTGAGTGTGTGTCCAGTGTGAGTGTGTGTACGTGTGTGTGTGTGTGTCCAGTGTGTGTGTGTGTGTGTGTGTGTGTGTGTGTCCAGTGTGTGTATGTGTGTGTTTCCAGTGTGTGTGTGTGTCCAGTGTGTGTGTGTGTCCAGTGTGTGTGTGTGCCCAGTGTGTGTGTGTGCCCAGTCTGTGTGTGTGCCCAGTGTGTGTGTGTGTGTGTGTGTGTGTGTGTCCAGTGTGAGTGTGTGTGTGTGTCCAGGTGAGTGTGTGTACGTGTGTGTGTGTGTGTCCAGTGTGTGTGTGTGTGTGTGTGTGTGTCCAGTGTGTGTGTGTGTGTGTGTGTGTGTGTGTGTCCAGTGTGTGTATGTGTGTGTTTCCAGTGTGTGTGTGTGTCCAGTGTGTGTGTGTGCCCAGTCTGTGTGTGTGCCCAGTGTGTGTGTGTGTGTGTGTGTGTGTCCAGTGTGAGTGTGTGCCCAGTGTGTGTGTGTGTGTGTGTGTGTGTGTGTCCAATGTGTGTGTGTGTGTGTGTCCAGTGTGTGTGTGTGTGTCCAGTGTGTCTGTGTCCAGTGTGTGTCCAGTGTGTGAGTGTGTGTGTGTGTGTTCAGTGTGAGTGTGTGTGTCCAGTGTGAGTGTATGTGTGTCCAGTGTGTGTGTGTGTCCAGTGTGTGTGTGTGTGTCCAGTGTGAGTGTGTGTACGTGTGTGTGTCCAGTGTGAGTGTGTGTGTGTGTCCAGTGTGTGTGTGTGTCCAGTGTGTGTGTGTGTCCAGTCTGTGTGTGTGCCCAGTGTGTGTGTGTGTGTGTGTGTCCAGTGTGAGTGTGTGTGTGTGTCCAGGTGAGTGTGTGTGTGTGTGTCCAGTGTGTCTGTGTCCAGTGTGTGTGTGTGTGTCCAGTGTGTGTGTGTGTGTGTGTGTGTGTGTGTGTGTGTTCAGTGTGAGTGTATGTGTGTCCAGTGTGTGTGTGTGTCCAGTGTGTGTGTGTGTCCAGTGTGAGTGTATGTGTGTCCAGTGTGTGTGTGTGTCCAGTGTGTGTGTGTGTCCAGTGTGAGTGTATGTGTGTCCAGTGTGTGTGTGTGTCCAGTGTGTGTGTGTGTCCAGTGTGAGTGTGTGTACGTGTGTGTGTCCAGTGTGTGTGTATCTGTCCAGTGAGTGTGTGTGTGTGTCCAGTGTTTGTGTGTGTGTGTGTGCAGTGTGCGTGTGTGTGTGTGTTCAGTGTATGTGTGTGTGTCATCGTGTTTGTGTGTGAGTCCAATGTGTGTGTGTGTGTGTGTCCAGTGTTTGTGTATGTGTGTGCACGTGTTCAGACTGTTTGTTTCCAGCGTGTGTGTGTGTGTACAGCGTGTGTGTGTGTGTGTGCCCAGTGTGTGTGTGTCTGTCCAGTGTGTGTGTGTCTGTCCAGTGTGAGTGTGTGTGTGTGTGTGTGTGTGTGTCCAGTGTGTGTACGTGTGTGTGTGTGTCCAGTGTGCCCAGTGTGTGTGTGTGTGTGTGTGTGTCCAGTGTGAGTGTGTGTCCAGTGTGAGTGTGTGTACGTGTGTGTGTGTGTGTCCAGTGTGTGTGTGTGTGTGTGTGTCCAGTGTGTGTGTGTGTGTGTGTGTGTGTGTGTGTCCAGTGTGAGTATGTGTGTGTTTCCAGTGTGTGTGTGTGCCCAGTGGGTGTGTGTGTGCCCAGTGTGTGTGTGTGCCCAGTGTGTGTGTGTGTGTGTGTGCGCCCAGTGTGTGTGTGTGTGTGTGTGTGTGTGTGTGTGTCCAGTGTGAGTGTGTGTGTGTGTCCAGGTGAGTGTGTGTGTGTGTGTGTGTCCAGTGTGTCTGTGTCCAGTGTGTGTGTGTGTGTGTCCAGTGTGTGTGTGTGTGTGTGTGTTCAGTGTGAGTGTGTGTGTCCAGTGTGAGTGTATGTGTGTCCAGTGTGTGTGTGTGTCCAGTGTGTGTGTGTGTGTGTCCAGTGTGAGTGTGTGTACGTGTGTGTGTCCAGTGTGTGTGTGTCTGTCCAGTGAGTGTGTGTGTGTGTCCAGTGTGTGTGTGTGTGTGTCCAGTGTGTGTGTGTGTGTCCAGTGTGTGTGTGTGTGTCCAGTGTGTGTGTGTGTGTGTCCAGTGTGTGTGTGTCTGTCCAGTGTGTGTGTGTCTGTCCAGTGAGTGTGTGTGTGTCCAGTGAGTGTGTGTGTGTGTGTGTGTGTGTGTTCGTGTCCAGTGTTTGTGTGTCTGTCCAGTGAGTGTGTGTGTGTGTGTGTCCAGTGAGTGTGTGTGTCCAGTGTTTGTGTGTGTGTGTGTCCAGTGTGTGTGTGTGTGTGTGTCCAGTGTGTGTGTGTGTCCAGTGTGTGTGTGTCTGTCCAGTGTGTGTGTGTCTGTCCAGTGTGTGTGTGTGTGTGTCCAGTGTGTGTGTGTCTGTTCAGTGTGAGTGTGTGTGTGTGTGTCCAGTGTGTGTTCAGTGTGTGTCCAGTGTGTGTGTGTGTGTGTGTGTGTGTGTGTGTGTGTGTGTGTGTGTGTCAGGTTATTATTTCAGGGACACTGAGGAGTCAACATGAACCCCAAACCCTGGATAGAGGGGCTCAGTGAATGTGGAGGTGAATGTGATCAGGTGGGTCAGTGTGTCAGAGGAGGCTCTATAGAAGGACAGAGTGCCGGCTGGCCAGTCCAGATACACTCCTACTCTGTGGGGGCTGGAGGAGGGGACGTCTATGGTAGTGAGATTATTATTGTGACAGGCAGAGTAACTGTTGTCAGAGCAGAACAGACTCCAGGACTTGTCATTGTATCCAAGACAACAGTCCTTAACCCCTCCTCTCCTGCTGATTCCTTTATATGTCACTCCTATATCAGCCCCCATTATCCCACTCCACTCTACCTCCCAGTAACAGCGCCCAGTCAGACCCTCTCTACACAGCACCTGTCCACAGTCCTCAAATCTCTCTGGGTGATCAGGATACGGCTGCTCCTCTCTCCTCCATGTCACCTTTCTGTTCTCCTCAGACAGAGAGAGGCGTCTGTTTACTGTGTTTAGGTCCAGTGTGAGATCACAGACATCTGATGGATGAAACCAGACACAATATTAGAAATCATCATCATTCACATTAGAATGTTAACTCACTTTTCACTAATTCATTTAATGTAGATGTTTCTAGGTATCAAAAGGAGAAGTTAAGGTAACTTGAGACTTGTTGAATGATCATATGTTATACTGTATGGTAATATAAAACACACTTATTCCCATTAATTACACACACACACACACACACACACACACACACACACACACACACACACACACACACACACACACACACACACACACACACACACACACACACACACACACACACACACACACACACACACACACACACACACATTGTCAAAGCAACTCTTTGTAAACGTTGGTGTCCCTGATTTCTGCTTCTGTAGAACTACAGCTGATATTTAATATGACCAAGTAAGTAATGATGGTGGTCTTTGACTTTGACTTAACTTGAATTAAGACTTATTCTTAGTCATATTCTTCACAGCAGTCAACACTCACATTTTCTAAGCCCAGGTTTCATTCTGTACTCTCCACCATGTTCCACACTGTAGCGGTAAGCAGAAGAACAGACAGTCATTGAGGGGTACACCTGAACACACACACACACTGGACACACACATTAACGGTCAAGCGTTGGTAAGAATGTTTGTCTGTGTGTGTGTGAGTGTTCAGTGTGTGTGTGTGTGTGTGAGTCCAGTGTGTATTTCACACACACACTGGACACACATACACACACACTGGAGCCACACACACAGTGAGCATATATCTTTGTCCAAGTGATGGTAAGAATGTTTATCTCAACTAGCCTGATAAGTCAAACATGTCTGATATGAACATTGACATAAACCCTCTACATACTTGAGTTTCTCCAGTCTGCAGTGTGGATCCTCCAGTCCAGCAGAGAGCAGTCTGACTCCTGAGTCTCCTGGGTGATTGTAGCTCAGGTCCAGCTCTCTCAGGTGTGAGGGGTTTGACCTCAGAGCTGAGACCAGAGAAGCACAGCCTTCCTCTGTGACTAGACAGCCTGACAGCCTGCAAAGAGTCAAATCATATTAAAATCACACTGATATTCTTTGGTGGTGAAAATAGTGGCAGAATATTTTTTCAACATATTCAGATACATCAGTGTCCTGAAACCTGCCATATCTATTCATAAATTGATGTTTCATTATTAGAAATGACAAATTATCAAAGTATTGCCTGCAGAGAGAAAAATGTATAGTACAAATATTATAGTAGACTGACCAGACCAGTTTAAAACAGTATCAGTCAAAAGACAGACAGTGAGGTATCAGATTTAGATTGTATTTAGTAAACAGTCCACACCATATCTATAATGACAGTGAGGTATCAGATTTAGATTGTATTGAGTAAACAGTCCACACCATATCTATTTTGACAGTGAGGTATCAGATTTAGATTGTATTGAGTAAACAGTCCACACCATATCTATAATGACAGTGAGGTATCAGATTTAGATTGTATTGAGTATACAGTCCACACCATATCTATAATGACAGTGAGGTATCAGATTTAGATTGTATTGAGTATACAGTCCACACCATATCTATAATGACAGTGAGGTATCAGATTTAGATTGTATTGAGTATACAGTCCACACCATATCTATAATGACAGTGAGGTATCAGATTTAGATTGTATTGAGTATACAGTCCACACCATATCTATTTTGACAGTGAAGCTAACATTTTAAATGTGGCTCTATACTCCAACATTTTGGATTTCAGATCAAATGTTTCATATGAGGTGACAGTATATAATGTCACCTTTTATTTGAGGATATTTTTTGTGTCCTAAGTTTATTTATTTATTTAACCTTTTTTTTAACTAGGCAAGTCAGTTAAGACTTATTTACAGTGACGGCCTAGACAACGCTGTGCGGCGCCCTATGGGACACCCAATCAGGACTGGATGTCATACAGCCTGGATTCAAACCAGGGTCTGTAGTGACCTTCTAGCACTGAGATGCAGTGACCGCTGCTCCACTTGGGAGCCCAAGTGTCCAGTGTGTGTGTGTGTATATTATATATATATATATATATATATAAATATATATATATATATAAATATGTATGTATATATATTATAATATATATATGTATGTATGTATATATATTATAATATATATATGTATGTATATATATATATTATAATATATATATGTATGTATGTATGTATGTATGTATGTATGTGTGTGTGTGTGTGTGTGTGTGTTAGGGCTGGGCGGTATACCGTATTTTATGATATACCGATATTGATGCAGGGACCGGTTTGCGTTATTACTTTACCTTCTATATTTGAATTTGTATTTGAATGTTTGGTTTGTTAAATGTGATACGCCATGTGTAATGTCCATTTTTATAGTTTTCCTTACTTGAGTCATGTCTCTCCATAACGACACTATAAGCTTGTGTTTGTTACATCAGCAAACAGCTGGTTTGTCTTTTCTTAGCAAGTTGCCCTTATTCTTGGGAGATGCTAATTGTTAGCCGCTAATGCTAATAGCTAGCTAGCTAATAAATGTACTGAGTCAGAGCAAACGTAGCTGGCTAATACAGCCTGATAATACCAGTGATGGTGTAGACCTAAATCAGCATGTTGTTTGTGCACCAGTATCTTCTAAACCAAAGAGGAATATGCAAAGCAACATGTTAGTTACATGAAGTAGCCAACAGAAAACATGTTAGCTACATGAAGTAGATAAGAGAAAACATGTTAGCTACATGAAGTAGATAAGAGAAAACATGTTAGTTACATGAAGTAGCCAAGAGAAAACATGTTAGCTACATGAAGTAGCCAAGAGAAAACATGTTAGCTACATGAAGTAGCTAAGAGAAAACATGTTAGCTACATGAAGTAGCTAAGAGAAAACATGTTAGCTACATGAAGTAGCTAAGAGAAAACATGTTAGCTACATGAAGTAGATAAGAGAGAACATGTTAGCTACAGGAAGTAGCTAAGAGAAAACATGTTAGCTACAGGAAGTAGATAAGAGAAAACATGTTAGCTACATGAAGTAGCTAAGAGAGAACATGTTAGCTACATGAAGTAGCCAAGAGAGAACATGTTAGCTACATGAAGTAGAAGAGAGAACATGTTAGCTACATGAAGTAGCTAAGAGAAAACATGTTAGCTACATGAAGTAGCTAAGAGAAAACATGTTAGCTACATGAAGTAGCTAAGAGAAAACATGTTAGCTACATGAAGTAGCTAAGAGAGAACATGTTAGCTACATGAAGTAGATAAGAGAAAACATGTTAGCTACATGAAGTAGCTAAGAGAGAACATGTTAGCTACATGAAGTAGCCAAGAGAACATGCAATGTTGCCAAAGACTATAGGTCCCCTAGGAAACACTTATCAACACTTTAGTTCCTACCCTGTTACAATAACTCCTCCCTGGCATTTTAATTCCTTGTCATCTCAAACACTGTATTCAAAGTGCCCATTATTATATTATAGTTATTATATATAGTATATATATATATATATATATTAGTTATATTCTAACTAGAGAATTAGAATAGTCATTCTATTTCCATGATTCCAAAAGTTTTGCTCCAATTCGCAAGTCAAATCGCAATTGCAATATTTGTTTAAAAATAAGTCCTAGATTATTTGTCCATATCGTGCAGCCCTACGTGGCAATGTGGAAAATATCTCAATTGAGCAGTAAATGTAAATGACTGAAAAATACTTTCAACTACTACTTACTTTACTGTTTTTATTTTGACAACTTTTACTTTTAATTCACTACATTCCTAAAGAAAATACTGACTTTTTACTCCATACATTTCACTGACACCCAAAAGTACTTGTTACATTTTGAATGCTTAGCAGGACAGAAAATGGTCCAATTCACACACTTATCAAGAGAACATCCCTGGTCATCCCTACTATATATATTTTTTAAATGTAACCTATATTTAAGTAGGCAAGTCAGATAAGATCCCACCCTGGGATCACTCACTACTCATAAAGCTTTATTTACTCAAAAACTAAAAATACCACTTTTTTTTATTTTTAAATACTGTGATATTTTGGCATTATCGCCCAGCCCTAGTGTGTGTGTGTGTGTGTGTGTGTGTGTGTGTGTGTTCATTGAGTGATACATGCACACACACTGGACATACACTGGACACACACACACACAGGACAAACTGGACACACACACAGGACACACACACACAGGTAACACACACACACACAAAGGACACACACACACACACAGGACACACACACACACACACACACACACACACACACACACACACACAGTTCAAAATGCAGGAGCATAGCACCAAATTTAAAACGTTAAGCTTCACTGTCCAAACACATATGGTGTGGACTACGTGTGTCTGGTAAACACATGTGGATCTGGTGAACAGTTATCACTTGTTGACCAACTACAGGAATACTGACCTCAGAGTCTCCAGTTTACAGTGGGGATTCCCCAGTCCAGCAGAGAGCAGCTTCACTCCTGAATCCTTCAGGTCATTGTTACTCAGATCCAGCTCTCTCGGGTGTGAGGGGTTTGACCTCAGAGCTGAGACCAGAGACGCACAGCCTTCCTCTGTGACTCCACAGTCTGACAGCCTGACAAAGAGATCATCATGACTTCACAAACACACTGTTAATTTAACATCAGTAGTGTAAAAGGACAATGGCAGATGCATTTGGTTTATTCTCTCAAACAACATATAGATTCATCTTCCATCTCCTAGAATGTTATAATAATGTGAACATCAATGCATTTATTCAATATGTTTTTCAATATAATATTAAATACATATTATAATACATATTTTACTCTAAACTGCATATTGCTTCCTGATGATTAGTTCTTATATGTCATTTTATTTACTCACAGAACAACTCTGGAGGCTTTGACCACTGGCATCAGCCTCAGAAGACCTTCCTCTGACCTGGAGTATTTCTTCAGGTCAAACACATCCAGCTCCTTTTCTGAAGTCAGCAACACAAAGACCAGAGCTGACCACTGTGCAGGTGACAGGTTGGGTTTTGAGAGACTTCCTGATCTCAGGTATCTTTGGATCTCCTCCACTAGAGAATGGTCATTCAGTTCATTCAGACAGTGGAACAGATTGATGCTCCTCTCCGGAGAGAGATTCTCCCCGATCTTCTCCTTGATGTACTTGACTGTTTCTTCATGGCTCTGTGAGCTGCTTCTTGTCTTTGTCAGTAGACCTCGTAAGTGCTTCTGATTGGACTCCAGTGAGAGGCCCAGAAGGAAACGGAGGAAAAGGTCCAGGTTTCCCGTCTCACTTTGTAAGGCTTTATCCACAGCATTCTTGTAGAAAGTAACTTCAGGCTCGTCGTTTGTTTGCAGTTTGTCCATTAGATTCTCATTGTTGTTGATGAATGAGAGGAACACATATACAGCAGCCAGAAACTCCTGAATGCTCAGATGAACAAAGCAGTACACCTTGTCCTGGTACAGCACACATTCCTCTTTAAAGAGCTGTGTGCACAATCCTGAGTACACGGAGGCTTCATTGACATCAATGCCAGCCTCTTTCAGGTCTTTTTCATAGAAAATCAGATTGCCTCTCACAAGCTGTTGAAAAGCTAGTTTTCCCAGTGACAGAATGCTCTCTTTATTCCAGTGTGGACCTGTGTCTTCATTCCCAAGATACTTTTCATTCTTCTGTTTGGTATGAAACACCACAAGGTGTGTGTACATCTCAGTCAGAGTCTTGGGCATCTCTTCTTTCTTATGTTTCAACATGTGTTCAAGGACTGTTGCAGAAATCCAACAGAAGACTGGAATGTGGCACATGATGTGGAGGCTCCTTGATGTCTTTATGTGTGAGATGATTCTGCTGGCCAGGTCCTCATCACTGAATCTCTTCCTGAAGTACTCCTCCTTCTGTGGGTCATTGAACCCTCGTACCTCTGTTACCTGGTCAACACACACTGAAGGGATCGTATTGGCTGCTGCAGGTCGGGTAGTTATCCAGAGGAGAGCAGAGGGAAGCAGATTTCCCTTGATGAGATTTGTCAGCAGAACATCCACTGAGGTTGACTCTGTGACGTCCCAACAGATCTTGTTCTTCTGGAAGTCTAGGGGCAGTCGGCACTCATCCAGACCATCAAAGATGAACAGAACTTTGTACTTGTTGTAGATGGAGATTCCTGATTGTTTGGTTTCCATTGAGAAGTGATTAAGAAGTTCAATGAAAGTGTGTTTGTCCCCTTTCATCAAATTCAGCTCCCGAAAAGGGAATGAAAATACAAATTGGACATCCTGATTTGCTTTTCCTTCAGCCCAGTCCAGAATGAACTTCTGCACAGAGACTGTTTTTCCAATGCCAGCGACTCCCTTTGTCAGCACAGTTCTGATATGTTTGTCTTGTCCAGTTAAGGGTTTGAAGATGTCGTTACATTTGATTGCAGTCTCTGGTCTTGCTTGTTTCCTGGTTGTTGTCTCAATCTGTCTCAGCTCATGTTCATTATTGACCTCTCCTGTTCCACCCTCTGTGATGTAGAGCTCTGTGTAGATCTTATTGAGAAGTGTTGGGTTTCCTTGTTTAGCGATCCCCTCAAATACACATTGAAACTTCTTCTTTAGATTAGATTTGAGTTCACGTTGGCAAATCACAGCAAGCTCATCTGAATCTAGAAATAACACAAAGGATATTAATATTAGTCTGTTTTAATGACTACAGTATTGTAAGACGGTTATAACGTTTTACATTATAATAATTTATTCTCTTAACTGACTGTATAAATGTGTAAATGTTGTCATAATGCATTACACTGTTGTGACTGATTCTATTATTATTGGTATTATTGATGGTATTATTAATGTTCTCTCTCTCTCTCTAAATTAATCACCACAACACATCCCTGCTGCTACTAGATGAGGTCACTAGGTGTTGTGTTAAGGCTAGAGGTCGACCGATTAATCGGAATGGCCGATTAATTAGGGCCGATTTCAAGTTTTCATAACAATCGGATATCGGTATTTTTGGACACCAATGTTTTATTTTTTTATTCTTTATTTAACTAGGCAAGTCAGTTAAGAACACATTCTTATTTTCAATGACGGCCTAGAAACGGTGGGTTAACTGCCTCGTTCAGGGGCAGAATGACAGATTTTCACCTTGTCAGCTCGGGGGATCCAATATTGTCACCTTCAGGTTAACTAGTCCAACGCAATAATGACCTGCCTGTTACGCGAATGCAGTAAGCCAAGGTAAGTTGCTAGCTAGCATTAAACTTATCTTATAAAAAACAATCAATCAATCATAACCACTAGTTAACTACACATGGTTGATGATATTACTAGATATTATCTAGCGTGTCCTGCGTTGCATATAATCTGACTGAGCATACAAGCATACAAGCATACAAGCATCTAAGTATCTGACTGAGCGGTGGTAGGCAGAAGCAGGCGCGTAAACATTCATTCAAACAGCACTTTCGTGCGTTTTGCCAGCGTTTTGTCTTCATTGTGTATCAAGCATTATGACTTCAAGCCTATCAGCTGTCTATGACTTCAAGCCTATCAACTCCCGAGATGAGGCTGGTGTAACCGAAGTGAAATGGCTAGCTAGTTAGCACACGCTAATAGCGTTTCAAACGTCACTCGCTCTGAGACTTGGAGTAGTTGTTCCCCTTGCTCTGCATGGGTAACGCTGCTTCGAGGGTGGCTGTTGTCGTTGTGTACCTTGTTCGAGCCCAGGGAGGAGCGAGGAGAGGCACGGAAGCTATACTGTTACACTGGCAATACTAAAGTGCCTATAAGAACATCCAATAGTCAAAGGTTAATGAAATACAAATGGTATAGAGGGAAATAGTCCTATAATTCCTATAATAACTACAACCTAAAACTTCTTATCTGGGAATATTGAAGACTCATGTTAAAAGGAACCACCAGCTTTCATATGTTCTGAGCAAGGAACTTAAACGTTAGCTTTCTTACATGGCACATATTGCACTTTTACTTTCTTCTCCAACACTTTGTTTTTGCATTATTTCAACCAAATTGAACATGTTTCATTATTTATTTGAGGCTAAATTGATTTTATTGATGGATTATATTAAGTTAAAATAAGTGTTCATTCAGTATTGTTGTAATTGTCATTATTACATGAGTACATTGTAAAAAAATTGGCCGATTAATCGGTATCGGCTTTTTTGGTCGTCCAATAATCGGTATCGGTATCTGCATTGATAAATCATAATCGGTCGACCTCTAGTTAAGGCTGCAACAATATCATTGAGTTACACAGCTACTTTACCTGTACTTTAGCTACAGCTTTTAAATGTTATAAAACAGCATTCAACATGAGGCAGACAGATCTTACATTTCTCCAGTGTGTCAGCAAGCTCCATCTGGTTCATTTTCCTCAGGACGTGCAGTGTGATCTTCAGAGCCCCCTCTCTGGCACTGCTCTCCTGCTTCTCATCTTCAGCATCCACCACTTCCTTATCCTGCTTCTGACTCTCAAAGCCTTCTGGGAGTTCTGGACTAAGAATCCTCTTGAACATCTTCAGCTCGTTCTTCACAAATTTCATAATTTTCTCTTCAAGCAACTGAAATAAATAAAGTAAATAAGTTAAGCAAGAGAATAAATGCTTTCTCATTAACACATTAATTAATGATTGACAGATCAACTTTACTTGAGGTAAACAAAAACAAATGTACATAACAGGACCACATACACTGAATATGGAGGCCAGGTCTGTTTGATGACTCTGGGAAGACTGACCACTGAGAATCTCTGACTCTGATCTCTCCTGTTGGTTTCTGTGGACAAAACATGAGATTACATCTCCTCATCCAGGGAGCACACACACACACACACACACACACACACACACACACACACACCACACACCACACACCACACACCACACACCACACACCACACACCACACACACACACACACACACACGGAGGGAATGTTGTGTTTGTTTAATATTGTTTTAGGACTATAAAATTGGACAAAAGTATTAGACTATGGATTATGAAAACAACAAAAATAAATGTGAAAATGGGAGAGGAGAAATGACTAGAGACAGTGTTGTTTAACTCACTGACCATGACCCATGAGTTCTTCTTACCTTTGTTCAGTAGAAAAGTCTCCCTCTCCAAACAGTATAGGTTGAATCATAGACCAGTCACTCTTCATGGACACACAGCTGGGAACAGGGGAGGCTGGTCTCTTCCTCTTGATTGGGCTTCAACACAACAGAGACAAACATTACATCTCTCTTCTACACTGAGCTCAGATGGGGAAACAAGAGATTCATTCTAAAACGCTGTATATCCATTTTCAGAAACGTTCATAAATTAGCTTTTATTGTTTAAAGAAATTATGAAAGAGATTGGTGTGTTTTTCCACTATCTAATCATGGCATGGGGTTGTTCAATGACAGACATGTATTTGTTTAAAAATCACTTGATGTTTTCATTTCAGAGAGACAAATAATCATGTTTTTTCCCCGCAAAATGCTATATATCTGCCTCACTCTCAAATGTGACCGACCGTAATAATGAGACTATAAGGAGTACCAGTACTGAGTCAATGTGCAGGGGTACCAGGTAGTTGAAGTAATAATGAGGCTATAAGGAGTACCAGTACTGAGTCAATGTGCAGGGGTACCAGGTAGTTGAGTTAATAATGAGACTATAAGGAGTACCAGTACTGAGTCAATGTGCAGGGGTACCAGGTAGTTGAGGTAATAATGAGACTATAAGGAGTACCAGTACTGAGTCAATGTGCAGGGGTACCAGGTAGTTGAGGTAATAATGAGACTATAAGAAGTACCAGTACTGAGTCAATGTGCAGGGTACCAGGTAGTTGAGGTAATAATGAGACTATAAGGAGTACCAGTACTGAGTCAATGTGCAGGGGTACCAGGTAGTTGAGGTAATAATGGGACTATAAGGAGTACCAGGTAGTTGAGGTAATAATGAGACTATAAGGAGTACCAGTACTGAGTCAATGTGCAGGGGTACCAGGTAGTTGAGGTAATAATGAGACTATAAGGAGTACCAGTACTGAGTCAATGTGCAGGGGTACCAGGTAGTTGAGGTAATAATGAGGCTATACGGAGTACCAGTACTGAGTCAATGTACAGGGGTACCAGGTAGTTGAGGTAATAATGAGACTATAAGGAGTACCAGTACTGAGTCAATGTGCAGGGGTGCCAGGTAGTTGAGGTAATAATGAGACTATAAGGAGTACCAGTACTGAGTCAATGTGCAGGGGTACCAGGTAGTTGAGGTAATAATGAGACTATAAGGAGTACCAGTACTGAGTCAATGTGCATGGTACCAGGTAGTTGAGGTAATAATGAGACTATAAGGAGTACCAGTACTGAGTCAATGTGCAGGGGTACCAGGTAGTTGAGGTAATAATGAGACTATAAGGAGTACCAGTACTGAGTCAATGTGCAGGGTACCAGGTAGTTGAGGTAATAATGAGACTATAAGGAGAACCAGTACTGAGTCAATGTGCAGGGGTACCAGGTAGTTGAGGTAATAATGAGACTATAAGGAGTACCAGTACTGAGTCAATGTGCAGGGGTACCAGGTAGTTGAGGTAATAATGAGACTATAAGGAGTACCAGTACTGAGTCAATGTGCAGGGGTACCAGGTAGTTGAGGTAATAATGAGGCTATACGGAGTACCAGTACTGAGTCAATGTGCAGGGGTACCAGGTAGTTGAGGTAATAATGAGACTATAATTGAGGTAATATGTACATGTAGGTAGGGGTAAAAGTGACTAGAGATTACATCTCCTCATCCAGGGAGTGCACACACTCACACTCACACACACACACACACACACACACACTTACTGAGAGTATAATGAAATGAATGCAGCATTACTGAGAGTAGAATGAAATGAATGCATCATTACTGAGAGTAGAATGAAATGAATGCATCATTACTGAGAGTATAATGAAATGAATGCAGCATTACTGAGAGTAGAATGAAATGAATGCATTATTACTGAGAGTAGAATGAAATGAATGCATTATTACTGAGAGTAGAATGAAATGAATGCAGCATTACTGAGAGTAGAATGAAATGAATGCAGCATTACTGAGAGTATAATGAAATGAATGCATTATTACTGAGAGTAGAATGAAATGAATGCATTATTACTGAGAGTAGAATGAAATGAATGCATTATTACTGAGAGTATAATGAAATGAATGCAGCATTACTGAGAGTAGAATGAAATGAATGCATCATTACTGAGAGTAGAATGAAATGAATGCATCATTACTGAGAGTAGAATGAAATGAATGCATTATTACTGAGAGTAGAATGAAATGAATGCATTATTACTGAGAGTATAATGAAATGAATGCAGCATTACTGAGAGTATAATGAAATGAATGCATTATTACTGAGAGTATAATGAAATGAATGCATTATTACTGAGAGTAGAATGAAATGAATGCAGCATTACTGAGAGTAGAATGAAATGAATGCAGCATTACTGAGAGTAGAATGAAATGAATGCAGTATTACTGAGAGTAGAATGAAATGAATGCATTATTACTGAGAGTATAATGAAATGAATGCAGCATTACTGAGAGTAGAATGAAATGAATGCAGCATTACTGAGAGTAGAATGAAATGAATGCATTATTACTGAGAGTAGAATGAAATGAATGCATTATTACTGAGAGTAGAATGAAATGAATGCATTATTACTGAGAGTATAATGAAATGAATGCATTATTACTGAGAGTATAATGAAATTAATGCATTATTCATGAGAGTAGAGTAAAGTAGAAATGAATGCAGCTGCAACAAACACTGGTTGATGCTCATTTATAAAACCCTCTTAGGCCTCACTCCCCCCTATCTGAGATATCTACCCTCTTAGGCCTCACTCCCCCCTATCTGAGATATCCACCCTCTTAGGCCTCACTCCCCCCTATCTGAGATATCCACCCTCTTAGGCCTCACTCCCCCCTATCTGAGATATCCACCCTCTTAGGCCTCACTCCCCCCTATCTGAGATATCCACCCTCTTCGGCCTCACTCCCCCCTATCTGAGATATCCACTGCAGCCCTCATCCTCCACATACAACACACGTTCTGCCAGTCACATTCTGTTAAAGGTCCCCAAAGCACACACATCCCTGGGTCACTCGCCTTTCAGTTCTCTGCAGCTAGCGACTGGAACGAGCTGCAACAAACAGTCAACCTGGACAGTTTTATCTCCATCTCTTCATTCAAACACTCAAACTGGACAGTTTTATCTCCATCTCTTCATTCAAACACTCAACCTGGACAGTTTTATCTCCATCTCTTCATTCAAACACTCAACCTGGACAGTTTTATCTCCATCTCTTCATTCAAACACTCAAACTGGACAGTTTTATCTCCATCTCTTCATTCAAACACTCAACCTGGACAGTTTTATCTCCATCTCTTCATTCAAACACTCAACCTGGACAGTTTTATCTCCATCTCTTCATTCAAACACTCAACCTGGACAGTTTTATCTCCATCTCTTCATTCAAACACTCAACCTGGACAGTTTTACCTCCATCTCTTCATTCAAACACTCAACCTGGACAGTTTTATCTCCATCTCTTCATTCAAACACTCAACCTGGACAGTTTTATCTCCATCTCTTCATTCAAACACTCAACCTGGACAGTTTTATCTCCATCTCTTCATTCAAAGACTCAACCTGGACAGTTTTATCTCCATCTCTTCATTCAAACACTCAACCTGGACAGTTTTATCTCCATCTCTTCATTCAAACACTCAACCTGGACAGTTTTATCTCCATCTCTTCATTCAAACACTCAACCTGGACAGTTTTATCTCAATCTCTTCATTCAAACACTCAAACATGGAAAATCTTTCTGACAGTTGTTGCTGCTTTGTGTGACGTATTGTCGTCTCTACCTTCTTGCCCTTTGTATTGTTGTCTCTACCTTCTTGCCCTTTGTATTGTTGTCTCTACCTTCTAGCCCTTTGTAGTGTTGTCTCTACCTTCTTGCCCTTTGTATTGTTGTCTCTACCTTCTTGCCCTTTGTATTGTCGTCTCTACCTTCTTGCCCTTTGTATTGTCGTCTCTACCTTCTTGCCCTTTGTATTGTTGTCTCTACCTTCTTGCCCTTTGTATTGTTGTCTCTACCTTCTTGCCCTTTGTATTGTTGTCTCTACCTTCTTGCCCTTTGTATTGTTGTCTCGACCTTCTTGCCCTTTGTATTGTTGTCTCTACCTTCTTGCCCTTTGTATTGTCGTCTCTACCTTCTTGCCCTTTGTATTGTCGTCTCTACCTTCTAGTCCTTTGTATTGTTGTCTCTAACTTCTAGTCCTTTGTATTGTTGTCTCTACCTTCTTGCCCTTTGTATTGTCATCTCTACCTTCTTGCCCTTTGTATTGTTGTCTCTACCTTCTTGCCCTTTGTATTGTCGTCTCTACCTTCTAGTCCTTTGTATTGTTGTCTCTACCTTCTTGCCCTTTGTATTGTCGTCTCTACCTTCTTGCCCTTTGTATTGTTGTCTCTACCTTCTTGCCCTTTGTATTGTCGTCTCTACCTTCTTGCCCTTTGTATTGTCGTCTATACCTTCTTGCCCTTTGTATTGTCGTCTATACCTTCTTGCCCTTTGTATTGTTGTCTCTACCTTCTTGACCTTTGTATTGTCGTCTCTACCTTCTTGCCCTTTATATTGTCGTCTCTACCTTCTTGCCCTTTATATTGTCGTCTCTACCTTCTTGCCCTTTGTATTGTCGTCTCTACCTTCTTGACCTTTGTATTGTCGTCTCTACCTTCTTGCCCTTTGTATTGTCGTCTCTACCTTCTTGCCCTTTATATTGTCGTCTCTACCTTCTTGCCCTTTGTATTGTCGTCTCTACCTTCTTGCCCTTTGTATTGTCGTCTCTACCTTCTTGACCTTTGTATTGTCGTCTCTACCTTCTTGACCTTTGTATTGTCGTCTCTACCTTCTTGCCCTTTGTATTGTCGTCTCTACCTTCTTGCCCTTTGTATTGTCGTCTCTACGTTCTTGCCCTTTGTATTGTCGTCTCTACCTTCTTGACCTTTGTATTGTCGTCTCTACCTTCTTGCCCTTTGTATTGTCGTCTCTACCTTCTGGCCCTTTGTATTGTTGTCTCTACCTTCTTGCCCTTTGTATTGTTGTCTCTACCTTCTTGCCCTTTGTATTGTTGTCTCTACCTTCTTGCCCTTTGTAGTGTCGTCTCTACCTTCTTGCCCTTTGTATTGTTGTCTCTACCTTCTTGCCCTTTGTATTGTCGTCTCTACCTTCTTGCCCTTTGTATTGTCGTCTCTACCTTCTTGACCTTTGTATTGTCGTCTCTACCTTCTTGCCCTTTGTATTGTTGTCTCTACCTTCTTGACCTTTGTATTGTCGTCTCTACCTTCTTGCCCTTTGTATTGTTGTCTCTACCTTCTTGCCCTTTGTATTGTTGTCTCTACCTTCTTGCCCTTTGTATTGTCGTCTCTACCTTCTTGACCTTTGTATTGTCGTCTCTACCTTCTTGCCCTTTGTATTGTCGTCTCTACCTTCTTGCCCTTTGTATTGTCGTCTCTACCTTCTTGCCCTTTGTATTGTCGTCTCTACCTTCTTGCCCTTTGTATTGTCGTCTCTACCTTCTAGCCCTTTGTATTGTTGTCTCTACCTTCTTGCCCTTTGTGCTGTTGTCTCTACCTTCTTGCCCTTTGTATTGTTGTCTCTACCTTCTTGCCCTTTGTATTGTTGTCTCTACCTTCTTGCCCTTTGTATTGTTGTCTCTACCTTCTTGTCCTTTGTATTGTCGTCTCTACCTTCTTGCCCTTTGTATTGTCGTCTCTATCTTCTTGCCCTTTGTATTGTTGTCTCTACCTTCTTGCCCTTTGTATTGTTGTCTCTACCTTCTTGTCCTTTGTATTGTCGTCTCTACCTTCTTGCCCTTTGTATTGTTGTCTCTACCTTCTTGCCCTTTGTATTGTCGTCTCTACCTTCTTGCCCTTTGTATTGTCGTCTCTACCTTCTTGCCCTTTGTATTGTCGTCTCTACCTTCTTGCCCTTTGTATTGTCTTCTCTACCTTCTTGCCCTTTGTATTGTTGTCTCTACCTTCTTGCCCTTTGTATTGTCGTCTCTACCTTCTTGCCCTTTGTATTGTCGTCTCTACCTTCTTGCCCTTTGTATTGTTGTCTCTACCTTCTTGCCCTTTGTATTGTCGTCTCTACCTTCTTGCCCTTTGTATTGTCGTCTCTACCTTCTATCCCTTTGTATTGTCGTCTCTACCTTCTTGCCCTTTGTATTGTTGTCTCTACCTTCTTGTCCTTTGTGCTGTTGTCTCTACCTTCTATCCCTTTGTATTGTTGTCTCTACCTTCTTGCCCTTTGTATTGTCGTCTCTACCTTCTAGCCCTTTGTATTGTCGTCTCTACCTTCTTGTCCTTTGTATTGTTGTCTCTACCTTCTTGCCCTTTGTATTGTTGTCTCTACCTTCTTGCCCTTTGTATTGTCGTCTCTACCTTCTTGCCCTTTGTATTGTCGTCTCTACCTTCTTGCCCTTTGTATTGTCGTCTCTACCTTCTTGCCCTTTGTATTATTGTCTCTACCTTCTTGCCCTTTGTATTGTTGTCTCTACCTTCTTGCCCTTTGTATTGTTGTCTGTGCCCAATAATGTGTGTACCATGTTTTGTTCTGCTACCATGTTGTGATGCTAACATGTTGTTGTCATGCTGTGTTGTCATGTGTTGCTGCCATGCTATGTTGTTGTCATGCTGTGTTGTAATGTGTTGCTGCCATGCTATGTTGTTGTCATGTGTTGCTGCCATGCTATGTTGTTGTCATGTGTTGCTGCCATGCTATGTTGTTGTCATGTGTTGCTGCCATGCTATGTTGTTGTCATGTGTTGCTGCCATGCTATGTTGTTGTCATGTGTTGCTGCCATGCTATGTTGTTGTCATGTGTTGCTGCCATGCTATGTTGTTGTCATGTGTTGCTGCCATGCTATGTTGTTGTCATGTGTTGTTGTCATGTGTTGCTGCCATGCTATGTTGTTGTCATGTGTTGCTGCCATGCTATGTTGTTGTCATGTGTTGCTGCCATGCTATGTTGTTGTCATGTGTTGCTGCCATGCTATGTTGTTGTCATGTGTTGCTGCCATGCTATGTTGTTGTCATGTGTTGCTGTCATGCTGTGTTGTCATGTGTTGCTGCCATGCTATGTTGTTGTCATGTGTTGCTGCCATGCTATGTTGTTGTCATGTGTTGCTGCCATGCTATGTTGTTGTCATGTGTTGCTGCCATGCTATGTTGTTGTCATGTGTTGCTGCCATGCTATGTTGTTGTCATGTGTTGCTGCCATGCTATGTTGTTGTCATGTGTTGCTGCCATGCTATGTTGTTGTCATGTGTTGTTGTCATGTGTTGCTGCCATGCTATGTTGTTGTCATGTGTTGCTGCCATGCTATGTTGTTGTCATGTGTTGCTGCCATGCTATGTTGTTGTCATGTGTTGCTGCCATGCTATGTTGTTGTCATGTGTTGCTGCCATGCTATGTTGTTGTCATGTGTTGCTGTCATGCTGTGTTGTCATGTGTTGCTGCCATGCTATGTTGTTGTCATGTGTTGCTGCCATGCTATGTTGTTGTCATGTGTTGCTGCCATGCTATGTTGTTTTCTTACACGGAACCCAAACCGGCTGCGCACGTGCGCCATCGTGCATAAATGTATTTTGCCCCCCCACACCAAACGCGATCACCACACGCAGGTTAAAATATAAAAACAAACTCTGAACCAATGACATTAATTTGGGGACAGGTCGAAAAGCATTAAACATCTATGGCAATTTAGCTAGTTAGCTTGCACTTGCTAGCTAATTTGTCCTGGGATATAAACATTGAGTTGTTATTTTACCTGAAATGCACAAGGTCCTCTACGCCGACAATTAATCCACACATAAAACTGACAACCGAATAATTTCTAGTCATCTCTCCTCCTTCCAGGCCTTTTCATCTTTGAACTTATATGATGATTGGCATCTACACTTTTACCACGACAACTGGCAAAACATTTTGTCTTTCAATCACCCACGTGGGTATAACCAATGAGGAGATGGCACGTGGGTACTTGCTTCTATAAACCAATGAGGAGATTGCAGCGCAATCTGCGTCACAAATAGAAAGGAGTTCTATTTTAGCCCATGGCAACGCAGACGCTTGTTGGCGCACGAGCAGTGTGGGTGCAATAATTGAATAACATGGATTTCTAAATGTATTTTGCGAAGTGTCCGGTCTGGTCAGCATGTTAGGTCTCTCTTGTCGTGATGTGTGTCTTGTTCTATATTTATATTTATTTATTTAATCCCAGCCCCCGTCCCCGCAGGAGGCCTTTTGGTAGGCCGTCATTGTAAATAATAATTTGTTCTTAAATGACTTGCCTAGTTAAATAAATAAGGACTTGCAGCGCGAACTGAGTCACAAATAGAACTGACTTCTAGACGCTCGTTGGCGGCGCGAGCAGTTTGTCATTTTTTATAACAAAATTCATTTAGCGATCCGAGCGTTGTAGTCAGCCCCGCTAAAAGGCTGGTGTCGTTACTCTGCCTTCTCCGGGGGCATGTTGAGGTAAATTTACGAACCGGGAGGGTTGAATGATGTAATTTATTGGTGGGCTGGAAGACGCGCTCTTGTCTTTTATATTCCGAGGTTGTTTACTCGCAATATCAGATATTAATATATTTTTTAATGAATGTATACTAAGGTTGAGGTTCTGACTAGTGATTATTTACCCGGTGTTCAATACCTGCTATTGAGGCGCCCTGAAAATAATATTCAAAAGATTGGTCCTTGGACACAGAGGGGTTAAACACTAAAGTTACCGTCCATCTAGTAAAGAGAGGAGAACCGGACAGAGGTAGCCAGCATCCGTCAACGAGAGAATGATGTATTGTTAGCTAAGTTAACTAGGATGCTGCTGGTATAGTAGCTAGCTAGCTTACCTAGCTGTACCGGCTAGCTAGCTGGTCGTTCTGTACCTCGTCTCGATGAAAATGACGAATCCGGTGAACCACAAACAAGGATAGAGAGTGAAAAGGATCTGGCTACACTCATACTGTCCCTGACCGTAAAGCAAAAAAGCAAATTGAACAATAAACTTCGGCGTCTCAACACTGTAGTGAACTCCGTTGTTATTCCCCAAGATCACCTCAGACAACTCTGTGCGTAACAGGACAATATGTTTGGCGCCACACCGAACGTGGACGCGGACAGTTCTGTACGGGGACGCGGACAGTTCTGTACGTGGACGCGGACAGTTCTGTACGTGGACGCGGGCAGTTCCAGGACGCGGACATAAGCACTGCAACACAATCAACTAAACCCAGTCTTTACAGTGGGTTACATTAGTAATATTCATTTTTTTAATTATTATGTTAAACAAACATTCCAAGTTTTTTATAACAATATGTTGAGATCTGGGTCCATATCGCCAATGTGTCTCAGAGTAGAAAATTGGTTGTATAAGTGCTGAGAATAAAGACATTTTACACTTATGGGTATACATTAAAGCTATGCATGAAGTCTCTAGTCCCACCTAGTCGTCAGATATTCAGGACACCTCGTGAGCTGTCCTAAGTAGTTAAGAGTTCACAGCAGGTGTCTTGATAATACTATAGAATAATGCAGCGAGTCAGTGGTTCCTGCACCACATGTAATTGCTTTGTAGTAGTTAAAAATCATGTTTTTATATTTCTATGTGATCAATCTATAAATAATATAGACCTACATGCAACAGTAGGTCTTGTGCTTTTGGCAATGATTTATGTATAATAATTATGTATAACAAGTGATACCATGTATGTCTGCATAGCATTTTGTCTTCATTTTGGCAGATTAACTCGTTTATTTCTTTAGAGAAACTCCGGTTGGAGCTGTGGCTGAAAGGTGGCTGGTTCGAATCCCTGGCCGGCGCTGGAAAAAACAGGTGGACTTGATCTGACCACTGGAGGGCTGCTGGGTTCACATCCTCAAAACATTAACCTTTCGTTGATCAGAACTCGAGAGGTTCTTCTTCACTGAACCCAAAAATATATATAACTTTTAGTGGTTCCATATATTAAGGAAGTGATAGAAGCCTTTTTGGTTCTATAAGGAACCTTCTTTTCTAAGAGTGTAAAATAAACACGTTTTTCTTTTGATTATTTAATTTTCTACATCATGTTATTTCAAGTTCTCCCTTTGGAGCGCAACATCACATTGTTAAAAAACAATCCTAAATTGGGCATGGCTATAAATTGGTCATTTGAAGGCATCTAGGGCGTAATATGTGTCTGATGAATATGAACATTGTTGCAACGTTGTAGGCAACATTATTGGCAAGGGACTTGATGCCTACTATGCCAAAGATATTTAGAGTTGTTAAACGGGTGTGAAGAGTGTGTTGATATAACGGTAATATTGTCAAAATTCTGCTTGTAACAACGATCAGAATTGGTTAAAACAATATGCATTCCATTATATTAGGCAATAATTAAGAGCAGGCAAAGTGGTCGTGTTGTGAAAGTCTATCAAATGTCTTACATTGCAACGAGTACAGTCAGGGTGCCGTGGAACCCCTGCAGTACCTCCACAGACCCCGGATTGAGAACCCCTGCAGTACCTCCACAGACCCCGGATTGAGAACCCCTGCAGTACCTCCACAGACCCCGGATTGAGAACCCCTGCAGTACCTGTCACGATCGTGTAGTGGATTGACGGACCAAAATGCAGCAGTTGGAAAATAAGCCATCTTCTTTTATTTAACAACACGAAGATGAACACGACACAAAAACACTTTAACAAAACAACAAAAATAACAAAACGACCGTGAAGCTACAAACGTTGTGCACATACATACAGGCTACAAACGTTCTACATAGACAATTACCCACCACCAATGAGAGCCTATGGCTACCCTAAATAAGGCTCTCAATCAGAGACAACCGAAATCAGCTGTCTCTAATTGGGAACTCATTCAGGTAACCATAGACTCTCCTAGATAACTAACCAACATAGACAACGCTAGACATATACACTCAACACAAAACCATCTACTACACCCCATAACCCCTTTACCAAATAAACACCCAAAACCAACAAAACATAAACATTCCCCATGTCACACCCTGACCTAACTAAAATAATAAAGAAAACAAAGAATAATAAGACCAGGGCGTGACATAACCCCCCCCTTGAGGCGCGAACTCCGGGCGCACCATACACAGTCTAGGGGAGGGTCTGGGTGGGCTTCCATCCACGGTGGCGGCTCCGGCTCTGGTCGCGGTCCCCACGTCACCACAGTACCTAAACACCTCCTAGGCTTCCTCCAAACGACCCCCCTCCACCTTAACCCCATTGCATTCAGGGGCAGTTCCGGACTAAAGGACAGTACCAGGGTAAGGGACAGTACCAGGATAAGGGGCAGTACCAGGATAAGGGGCAGTACCAGGGTAAGGGGCAGCACCAGGGTAAGGGGCAGCACCAGGGTAAGGGGCAGCACCAGGATAAGGGGCAGCTCCGGACTGAAGAATGGCAGCTCCGGACTGAGGGACTGCAGCTCCGGACTGAAGGACTGCAGCTCCGGACTGAGGGATGGCCCATGGCTGGCTGACGGATCTGGCTGCTCATGGCTAGCTGACGGATCTGGCTGCTCATGGCTAGCTGACGGATCTGGCTGCTCATGGCTGGCTGACGGATCTGGCTGCTCATGGCTGGCTGACGGATCTGGCTGCTCATGGCTAGCTGACGGATCTGGCTGCTCATGGCTAGCTGACGGATCTGGCTGCTCATGGCTAGCTGACGGATCTGGCTGCTCATGGCTAGCTGACGGATCTGGCTGCTCATGGCTAGCTGACGGATCTGGCTGCTCATGGCTAGCTGACGGATCTGGCTGCTCATGGCTAGCTGACGGATCTGGCTGCTCATGGCTAGCTGACGGATCTGGCTGCTCATGGCTAGCTGACGGATCTGGCTGCTCATGGCTAGCTGACGGATCTGGCTGCTCATGGCTAGCTGACGGATCTGGCTGCTCATGGCTAGCTGACGGATCTGGCTGCTCATGGCTGGCTGACTGATCTGGCTGCTCCTGTCTGGTTGGCGGCTCTGGCAGATCCTGTCTGGTTGGCGGCTCTGGCAGATCCTGTCTGGTTGGCGGCTCTGGCAGATCCTGTCTGACGGACGGCTCTAGCGGCTCCTGTCTGGCTGGCGGCTCTAGCGGCTCCTGTCTGGCGGACGGCTCAGTGGGCTCATGGCAGACGGGCGGCTTTGCAGGCTCATGGCAGACGGGCGGCTTTGCAGGCTCATTGCAGACGGATGGCTCAGATGGCGCTGGGGAGACGGATGGCTCAGATGGCGCTGGGGAGACGGATGGCTCAGATGGCGCTGGGGAGACGAGCAGTTCAGTCATCGCTGTGCAGACGGCAGACTCCTGCCGGCTGAGGCGCACTGTAGGCCTGGTGCGTGGTGCCGGGACTGGTGGCACCGGGCTGGGGACACGCATCTCAGGGCTAGTGCGGGGAGCAGCTACAGGACGCACAGGACTCTGGGGACACACAGGAGGCTTGGTGCGTGGTTTAGGCACTGGTGGTAAAGGGCAGGAGACACGCACCATATAGCTAGTGCGTGGAGGAGGCACTGGTGGTACTGGGTTGGGGCGGGGAGGTGGCGCCGGAAATACCGGACCGTGCAGGCGTACTGGCTCCCTTGAACGCCGAGCCTGCCCAACCTTACCTGGTTCTATGCTCCCCGTCGCCTGACCAGTGCGGGGAGGTGGAATAACCCGCACCGGCCTATGTAGGCGAACCGGGGACACCATGCGTAAGGCTGGTGCCATGTACGCCGGCCCGAGGAGACGCACTGGTGACCAGATGCGTTGGGCCGGCTTCATGACATATGGCTCAACGCTCAGTCTAGCCCGGCCGATACGTGGAGCTGCAATGTACCGAACCGGGCTATGCACGCGTACAGGAGACACCGTGCGCTCTACTGCGTAACACGGTGTCTGCCCGTACTCTCGCTCTCCACGGTAAGTACAGGGAGTAGGCGCAGGTTTCCTACCTGACTTCGCCACACTCCCTTTAAGGCCCCCCCCAAGAAATTTTTGGGTTGTACTCACGGGCTTCCAGCCTTGTCTCCGTGCTGCCTCCTCATATCGCCTCCTCTCGGCTTTCGCTGCCTCCAGCTCTTCACGAGGGAGGCGATATTCTCCAGGTTGTGCCCATGGATCTTCTTCCAATTCCTCCTCCCAACTCCAGAGATCCTGTGTAGGTATGTCCTGTTGCCGCCTTCCATGCCGCTTGGTCCTATGGTGGGTAATTCTGTCACGATCGTGTGGCGGATTGACGGACCAAAATGCAGCAGTTGGAAAATAAGCCATCTTCTTTTATTTAACAACACGAAGATGAACACGACACAAAAACACTTTAACAAAACAACAAAAATAACAAAACGACCGTGAAGCTACAAACGTTGTGCACATACATACAGGCTACAAACGTTCTTACATAGACAATTACCCACAATCAATGAGAGCCTATGGCTACCCTAAATAAGGCTCCCAATCAGAGACAACCGAAATCAGCTGTCTCTAATTGGGAACTCATTCGGGCAACCATAGACTCTCCTAGAATACTAACCACCATAGACAATGCTAAACATCTACACTCAACACAAAACCATATACTACACCCATTAACCCCTTTACCAAATAAACACCCAAAACAACAAAACATAAACATTCCCCATGTCACACCCTGACCTAACAAAATAATAAAGAAAACAAAGAATAATAAGGCCAGGGCGTGACAGTACCTCCACAGACCCCGGATTGAGAACCCCTGATTTAGCAGATGCTCTTATCCAGAACGATTTACAGTTTGTGCATTCATCTTAAGATAAAGTTTATTTCCAAAATAAATAGCTATAAATTATTCATAAAATTATCATCTTACCTCTTAGCTTTGGTGTCATGTCCCTCAGAGAGACGCATTTTAGAGGCAGGGCCCCCCTCCTCTCTCTCCCCAGAGAGACTCATTTTAGAGCACTGACCCCTAAACAGAGATCCAGCATGTTGGTTGTGGTTAACACAGTGACAACTAAACAGAGATCCAGCATGTTGACAACTAATTCTTGTTCTCATTTATTCATTATCTCTTTGAGAAAAAAAACATTTAACTAACAGACATATCGAAACAGTCAGGTGATTTAATGCATCACATGAACATGTAGTTGTGACATTTCATCTCCATGGTAACTGTCAATAATAATAAGTCACTGTTTGTTAAGGTAGTTATAGACAGTGCAGCAACACAAGGCATTGTCTCACAATTATTTGTATTCACTAACAGCAGGCTATTTATTGTCTTTCAATCTGTTATTTTCTAAACCTATCTGAGAATATAGACAGAAGTGCTAAAATGAACATGAATGATCTGAGGGGGAAATCACTGATCCATTCAGAAAGTTTATTTGCAACAAGTGAGAGATGTTATATTATGTAAAGTAGACTATGTTATAATGTATAGTAGTGGGTTGTTAGTGATATGTAGATGTTATATTATGTAAAGTAGGCTAGGTTATAATGTATAATAGCAGTTTGTTAGTGATATGCAGATAAAAGTCTATACCTCAGATATAGCCTACATATCATAGATGACCAGCCTAAACCTGTTCAGGTCAGTTCACATAATGTTATAGGCCTACCAGTAGCAGGACAGAGAATGTACTGTATATAACCTACATATCATAGATGACCAGCCTAAACCTGTTCAGGTCAGTTCACATAATGTTATTGGCCTACCAGTAGCAGGACAGAGCATCTACACTATATATACAGAAGTATTTGGACACCCCTTCAAATTAGTGGATTCGGCTATTTCAGCCACACCAGTTGCTGACAGGTGTATAAAGTCGGACAGACAGCCATGCAATCTCCATAGACAAACATTGGCAGTAGAATGACCCGTACTGAAGAGCTCAGTGACTTTCAACGTGGCACCGTCATAGGATGCCACCTTTCCAACAAAGTCAGTTCTTCAAATTCCTGCCCTGCTATAGCTGCCCTGGTCAACTGTAAGTGCTGTTATTGTGAAGTGGAAACGTCTAGGAGCAACAACGGCTCAACCGTGAAGTGGTAGGCCACACAAGTTCACAGAACGGGCTGTGCATGTTCTGTCCTCGGTTGCAACACTCAATACCGAGTTCCAATCTGCAACGTCAGCAAAATAACTGTTCGTCAGCTTCATGAAATGGGTTTCCATGGCCGAGCAGCCGCACACAAGATAACCATGCGCAATGCCAAGCATCGGCTTGAGTGGTGTAAAGCTCGCCGCCATTGGACTCTGGAGCAGTGGAAACGTGTTCTTTAGAGTTATGAATCACGCCCTGACCTCAACCCCATCGAACACCTTTGGGATGAATTGGAACGCTGATTTCGAGCCAGGCCTAATCACCCAACATCAGTGCCCGACCTCCCTAATGCTCTTGTGGCTGAACGGAAGCAAGTCCTCGCAGCAATGTTCCAACATCTAGTGGAAAGCCTTCCCAGAATTGTGGAGACTCTTATAGCAGCAAGGGTGGGACCAGCTCCATATTAATGCCTATGATTTTGGAATGAAATGTTTGATTAGCAGGTGTCCACATACTTTTGGTCATGTAGTGTATATAGCCTAATCTAAATCAAATCAAAAGTTATTGGTCACAATGTCCGAGCGGTATAGATTAAGATACAGTAGTATAGAATACAGTATATACATATGAGATGAGTAATACATAGACTAAGCTACAGTAGAATAGTATAGAATACAGTATATACATATGAGATGAGTAATGCATAGACTAAGATACAGTAGAATAGTATAGAATACAGTACATACATATGAGATGAGTAATACATAGACTAAGCTACAGTAGAATAGTATAGAATACAGTATATACATATGAGATGAGTAATGCATAGACTATATAGACTGTATAGAATACAGTATATACATATGAGATGAGTAATGCCAGATATTTATAGCCAAGGCCAGATACTTTTCACAACATTTCCAACGGAGACCATCAGGTTGGTCGACATGATTAGTGATCATACTGTAGCTCAAACCTACTGTGACTGTTGAATGTCTGACGACGAACCAACTTTATAATAGTTCGTAGCCTACCTACCAGAATCTGCCCGTCTTTCTTTCAAATCAACACATTTATCTGTCTTCTAATGCAGTGGTGTAAAGTACTTATGTTAAAATACTTTAAAGTACTACTTCAGTAGTTTTCTGGGGTATCTGTCCTTTACTTTAATATTTATATTTTAACAACTTTTACTTTTACTTCACTACATTCATAAAGAAAATGATGTACTTTTTACTCCATACATTTTCCCTGACACCCAAAAGTACTTGTTACATTTTGAATGCTTAGCAGGACAGGAAAATGGTCTAATTCACACACTTATCAAGAGAACATCCCTGGTCATCCCTACTGCCTCTGATCTGGCAGACTCACTAAACACAAATGCTTTGTTTTTATTAAATGATGTCTGAGTGTTGGAGTGTGACCCTGGCAATCCGTAAATTAAAATAACAAGAAAATTGTGCAGTATGGTTTGCTTAATATAAGTAATTTTTAATTATTACTACTTTACTTTTACTTTTGATACTTAATTATATTGTAATTATCACTACTTTACATTTACTTTTGATGATTAGGTATATTTTAGCAATTACGTTTACAATTGATACTTAATTATATTTGAAACCAAATACTTTTAGTCTTTTCCTGAAGTAGTATTTTACTGGGTGACTTTCACTTTTACTTGAGTCATGTTCTATGAAGGAATCTTTCCTTTTACTCCAGTTTGAGAACTGAGTTCTGTTTCCACCACTGTTCTAACGTTCCATATGAGACACAGTTTCAACAGACATTCTGGAACTGCGTCGGCTACAAAGTTACTTTACATTTCATATCAGGAAATAAACTAACGGTCACTGGGTGAATTAGTTGTGCATTGCCCGGCTCCCCGGGTGAGCAGAGTTTGCGCATTTTAGACCATTCCATTGGTCCTTAAAATAAATGTCCACTCCCCTGTAGCACCGGGCCATGCAAAACGAACTTCCCACTGTCGCAGCGCACTGAGACACAGAGTTCTAAACCCAGACGCGTTTCTTCAAGACATCTCTCTTACATTATTTTTGATAAACATACAATTTACTAGAAACCAAGTTTCGCTGTGTTTTTTTCCTCCAAAATGTGAGTTACTGTCGGACTTTAATAATTATAAACAGGCCTACAAACCCAAAAGGTTTTAATTTGAGAATGTTCATTTGTATGCCTCAAATATTAAACTGTCTTAAAATATTTGATGATTAGTTGAATCAGGTGTGTAAGTGCTGGTAAGAACAAAAGGATTGAGAAACCCTGAGATAAACATAAAACCATATAATTGAAAAGCTCCTCCACCATCTTTACCAGACGTTTTACTGATAACATGTCGGCCTACTGATTAGTTTACACTTTGAAAACTGCTGTCTGTCAGCAACTCAGCTCAAGTAGCAGTTCTACTAACTAGTAATATCTCATTCCAGATATTCATTCTCTTACTCTGTCCAATAGAATAGATTATTTTTCAGAAATACTTACTTTATTTTTCAGTTCTCTCCATGTAGTGTTTTCTGCTCTGTCGTCTCAAAATGGATCCTGAACAAAAGAACAACTTTACTTTCTGTTTCAGCTCAGCCGTCTCCCCACCCTGATAATAAAGTGTTTTATTGGTATGTTCCACTAGATGGCAGTAAACACCTGCTGTAACTAGACTTTACAACTATGTGTTCGGTTTCATACAAGCAGTGTCCCAGAGTTGGAGTGCTGATCTAGGATCAGGTCCCCCCTCTCCATGTAATCTGATTCATTATGATCTAGGATCAGGTCCCCCCTCTCCATGTAATCTGATTCATTATGATCTAGGATCAGGTCCCCCTCTCCATGTAATCTGATTCATTATGATCTAGGATCAGGTCCCCCTCTCCATGTAATCTGATTCATTCTGATCTAGGATCAGGTCCCCCTCTCCATGTAATCTGATTCATTCTGATCTAGGATCAGGTCCCCCTCTCCATGTAATCTGATTCATTATGATCTAGGATCAGGTCCCCCTCTCCATGTAATCTGATTCATTATGATATAGGATCATGTCCCCTCTCCATGTAATCTGATTCATTATGATCTAGGATCAGGTCCCCCTCTCCATGTAATCTGATTCATTATGATCTAGGATCAGGTCCCCCTCTCCATGTTATCTGATTCATTATGATCAAGGATCAGGTCCCCCTGACCATGTAATCTTATTCATTATGATCTAGGATCAGGTCCCCCTCACTATGTAATCTGATTCATTATGATCTAGGATCAGGTCCCCCTCTCCATGTAATCTGATTCATTATGATCTAGGATCAGGTCCCCCTCTCCATATAATCTGATTCATTATGTAATCTGATTCATTATGATCTAGGATCAGGTCCCCCTCTCCATATAACCTGATTCATTATGTAATCTGATTCATTATGATCTAAGATCAGGTCCCCCTCTCCATATAACCTGATTCATTATGTAATCTGGTTCATTATGATCAAGGATCAGGTCCCTCCTCTCCATGTAATCTGATTCATTGTGATCTAGGATCAGGTCCTCCTCTCCATGTTTTCTGATTCATTATGATCTAGGATCAGGTCCCTCCTCTCCATGTAATCTGATTCATTATGATCTAGGATCAGGTCTTCCTCTCTATATAATCTGATTCATTGTGATCTAGGATCAGGTCCTCCTCTCCATGTTTTCTGATTCATTATGATCTAGGATCAGGTCCCTCCTCTCCATGTAATCTGATTCATTATGATCTAGGATCAGGTCTTCCTTTCTATGTAATCTGATTCATTATGATCTAGGATCAGGTCCTTCTCTCCATGTAATCTGATTCATTATGATCTAGGATCAGGTCCTCCTCTCTATATAATCTGATTCATTATGATCTAGGGTCAGGTTCCTCTCTCCATGTAATCTGATTCATTATGATCTAGGATCAGGTCCCTCTCTCCATGTATTCTGATTCATTATGATCTAGGATCAGGTACCCCTCTCCATATAACCTGATTCATTATGATCTAGGATCAGGTCCCTCTGTATTTAATCTGATTCATTATGATCTAAAAGACTAAACTGATCCTATATCTCCTACTCTTTATGAATACTGTCACAGGTGACTCTTCAAGATAAGGATCATGATTTGTAAAATAAGCTTTATTCTTTAAGAATCAATTAATAACTTTCGGCAATGTCTTCAGTAACCGAGTATTCCAGGCACTCTCTTTTTATGAACCAGTTGCTATTAAACGTTTTTGGACAGAAAACCTGCGGCTACGATTCCAGGCTAATCTGGGCTGCACCTCTGTTCCAAGATAGTCAGGAACATTCGGAGGTGGAGGAGGATGTGGAGCCAGTATCCTGACGGCTCTTGTGGAAGGGTGGGTAGACTCTGGACACGGAGATAACTGGAGCTCAGCAGCATCATCACTGTTGGGCTTGTGGAAGGGTGGGTAGACTCTGGACACGGAGATAACTGGAGTCAGCAGCATCATCACTGTTGGGCTTGTGGAAGGGTGGGTAGACTCTGGACACGGAGATAACTGGAGTCAGCAGCATCATCACTGTTGGGCTTGTGGAAGGGTGGGTAGACTCTGGACACGGGGATAACTGGAGTCAGCAGCATCATCACTGTTGGGCTTGTGGAAGGGTGGGTAGACTCTGGACACGGAGATAACTGGAGTCAGCAGCATCATCACTGTTGGGCTTGTGGAAGGGTGGGTAGACTCTGGACACGGAGATAACTGGAGTCAGCAGTATCATCACTGTTGGGCTTGTGGAAGGGTGGGTAGACTCTGGACACGGAGATAACTGGAGTCAGCAGCATCATCACTATTGGGCTTGTGGAAGGGTGGGTAGACTCTGGACACGGAGATAACTGGAGTCAGCAGCATCATCACTGTTGGGCTTGTAGAAGGGTGGGTAGACTCTGGACACGGAGATAACTGGAGTCAGCAGTATCATCACTGTTGGGCTTGTGGAAGGGTGGGTAGACTCTGGACACGGAGATAACTGGAGTCAGCAGTATCATCACTGTTGGGCTTGTGGAAGGGTGGGTAGACTCTGGACACGGAGATAACTGGAGCTTGACAGCATCATCACTGTTTGCTGCCAGACTCGCTGGTTTGATGATGCTGCTGCTGCTCATCGCTCTCCATTGGCTTTGATTGGCTACTTTTTGTCCATTGTCCGTTGTCTGAAGAAGCCTATTGTAGTGAAACGTCAGGAGCGCATTTTTTAAATGTACTTTTATTCTTTTTATAAACGTTTAAATGAACCACATGGATTCTGACTGGGGACTCAGCTATAACTAGACAAATACACTTTTCTTTTTGTCTTTTTGGGACCAAATAAATTGATACCAACAGTGGACAATTCCCAGCAATATTATGGAGCTACAACTGTTAAGAGGAGAATAGAGGGAGTTTTCCCCTTGGAGGAAAATATTGGAGAATAACAACAATCTCAATCTGAAGCTAAAGAAAAAAGAGGAATTGAGAAAATCAGGAACACCATTCTTCCTCCTGCCCCACCTATTGTCCCTGTATGAATCAGGAACACCATTCCTCCTCCTGCCCCACCTATTGTCCCTGTATAAATCAGGAACACCATTCTTCCTCCTGTCCCACCTATTGTCACTGTATAAATCAGGAACACCATTCTTCCTCCTGCCCACCTATTGTCCCTGTATAAATCAGGAACACCATTCTTCCTCCTGCTCACCTATTGGCCCTGTACAAATCAGGAACACCATTCTTCCTCCTGCCTCACCTATTGTCCCTGTATAAATCAGGACCACCATTCTTCCTCCTGCCCCACCTATTGTCCCTGTATAAATCAGGAACACCATTCTTCCTCCTGCCCCACCTATTGTCCCTGTATAAATCAGGAACACCATTCTTCCTCCTGCCCCACCTATTGTCCCTGTATAAATCAGGAACACCATTCTTCCTCCTGCCCCACCTATTGTCCCTGTATAAATCAGGAACACCATTCTTCCTCCTGCCCCACCTATTGTCCCTGTATAAATCAGGAACACCATTCTTCCTCCTGCCCCACCTATTGTCCCTGTATAAATCAGGAACACCATTCTTCCTCCTGCCCACCTATTGTCCCTGTATAAATCAGGAACACCATTCTTCCTCCTGCCCCACCTATTGTCCCTGTATAAATCAGGAACACCATTCTTCCTCCTGCCCCACCTATTGTCCCTGTATAAATCAGGAACACCATTCTTCCTCCTGCCCACCTATTGTCCCTGTATAAATCAGGAACACCATTCTTCCTCCTGCTCACCTATTGGCCCTGTACAAATCAGGAACACCATTCTTCCTCCTGCCTCACCTATTGTCCCTGTATAAATCAGGACCACCATTCTTCCTCCTGCCCCACCTATTGTCCCTGTATAAATCAGGAACACCATTCTTCCTCCTGCCCCACCTATTGTCCCTGTATAAATCAGGAACACCATTCTTCCTCCTGCCCCACCTATTGTCCCTGTATAAATCAGGAACACCATTCTTCCTCCTGCCCCACCTATTGTCCCTGTATAAATCAGGAACACCATTCTTCCTCCTGCCCCACCTATTGTCCCTGTATAAATCAGGAACACCATTCTTCCTCCTGCCCCACCTATTGTCCCTGTATAAATCAGGAACACCATTCTTCCTCCTGCCAACCTATTGTCCCTGTATAAATCAGGAACACCATTCTTCCTCCTGCCCCACCTATTGTCCCTGTATAAATCAGGACCACCATTCTTCCTCCTGCCCCACATATTGTCCCTGTATAAATCAGGACCACCATTCTTCCTCCTGCCCCACCTATTGTCCCTGTATAAATCAGGAACACCATTCTTCCTCCTGCCCACCTATTGTCCCTGTATAAATCAGGAACACCATTCTTCCTCCTGCCCCACCTATTGTCCCTGTATGAATCAGGAACACCATTCTTCCTCCTGCCCCACCTATTGTCCCTGTGTAAATCAGGAACACCATTCTTCCTCCTGCCCCACCTATTGTCCCTGTATGAATCAGGAACACCATTCTTCCTCCTGCACCCCTATTGTTCCTGTATGAATATTAGTTGGCATCTAATTGAAGAACTTACTGCTTTATAGATCCCAGCCTGACAAACAATTGTTTGGGCCTGACTTTGAGCACTTGCACTAGGCCTCCATTGAGTCTCCATGTGTCAAGCAGTACAGAGAAACACCCTCTAGATGACAGCAGAGGCTCTTGGATCTACCCTGTCTAACCACTGGGCCTCCATTGAGTCTCCATGTGTCAAGCAGTACAGAGAAACGCCCTCTAGATGAGAGCAGAGGCTCTTGGATCTACCCTGTCTAACCACTGGGCCTCCATTGAGTCTCCATGTGTCAAGCAGTACAGAGAAACACTCTCTAGATGACAGCAGAGGCTCTTGGATCTACCCTGTCTAACCACCAGTTTAGTGACCTCGTTCCATCAATATGTCCATACTACTTTCACAACCGATTTGAGGTCTTGACCAGCAATGTCCCATTGGGCTCAACCAAGCCGAGAGTGAGGTTCTGGAAAGAGGACTGAGTTTCATACCAACTCCTAAACAGGTGGACTGCTGGGAGCTCCGGAGGGATCTACACGTCTATCATAGAGGACTGACTTTCATACCAACTCCTAAACAGGTGGACTGCAGGGAGCTCCGGAGGGATCTACACGTCTATCATAGAGGACTGACTTTCATACCAACTCCTAAACAGGTGGACTGGGAGGAGCTCCGGAGGGATCTACACGTCTATCATAGAGGACTGACTTTCATACCAACTCCTAAACAGGTGGACTGCTGGGAGCTCCGGAGGGGATCTACACGTCTATCATAGAGGACTGACTTTCATACCAACTCCTAAACAGGTGGACTGGGGGGAGCTCCGGAGGGATCTACACGTCTATAATAGAAGATTGAAGTTATCAGATCATTTAGAAAATGAAACAGATTTTCCTCATATACTATTTCCAAACCCCTCACATTGGGAACCTCAGTTGGAGTCAGTGTCAGAAACTATACAGACTCTTATACGTAGGGATGTGGCTTCCTTTTCACAATTCAGAACCAGACCTGTTTATCAGTTCAACCTTATAAATGTTTAAACAAATCAAGCTCTAGAAATATAGTGATTAAACCAGCAGATAAGGGGCTCAGATTGTTGTAATGGATAAAGTGAATATCTTCTTGAAGCCAATAGACAATAGGATCATGTTAAACACTATGTTCCATTGTCCCACTCAACACAACCAGAAAACACAAAGATGAATCCAGGAGATAAACTGTATGAGGTTAAAATAAGTTTTAATTAATGTGACATAAATGGTCATATTTATGGAAAGAACATTTTAATTGCATTAGCCGATCTTTATCGGCCATTTTCTCAAAATGACATGTTCCCCGTGCTCCAATTCATTTCTCTCAGTCTTCAGAGGATGAACATTCACATTATTCCACACACAGGTTCTTAGGTCTTATAGTCAGACTTTTACAGAGGCTTTTCTTGATATATTGTGTCGTTTTGATTTTAAGTGTCATTTTATCTGTAGATATATGCAAAATATGCATCCATCATACATGTGAATGGTGTTTTTTAAATAATTCCATGAAATGAAAATCTTTTGATAAACTGTTCTGTAAAAGTCTGACCATTGAGTGTCTTATCACAATAAAACACAAACAAAAAACAATCTTCCTTGAAGCAATGTGTTGAAAAACGAATTCTCGTAATATGCAAATTAGCTCATATTTATTTACATGCATATTTACATGTTATAATAAATACAACTTGTAATACCAAAATATATGGTATTTATGTATACCTTCAACTGGTAAAGTTTCATTCTGATGAGAGTAAAGGAAAGAAATCCCTATTAGCCTGTGGTGCCTGGGTTTCAGAGCAACTGGGCTGGCAGGTAGGATTTAGTTTCTCCCTGTTTCTGGCCCACACTCCAGTACAGTAGGTGGTGGTAATGCACAATAACGTTGGATGCCAACTGCTGTTAAACCGAAGAAGAAGAAGAAGAAGTTGTAGTAGAAGAAGAAGAAGAAGATCACAGTTGAGTCATAAAACCATAAACCAAAGACTGCTTTCAGGTACGGACACAAACATTTAATATTTTATAATCTGGGCGAAGTATATGTTTAAACTATGTCTGTAATAAAATCCTGCTCTCCAGGAGGGTTGGACACCCCGACCTGTTTCCCAGGTGTTTGAACATTTTCTTGTTATAAATATTAACTTCTAAAAATCCCCCAACCTTGAAGAAAAATCTAATGAATATCAATATTCAGGTGGTTTCTACCTACTAGTTGAATATCAATATTCAGGTGGTTTCTACCTACTAGTTGAAGGTCCTTGTCATCATCTAACTCTACATAGATATAATATGATGTCTTTATGAGTTGTGAGTCTCCTACCATCTCTACATAGATATAATATGATGTCTTTATGAGTTGTGAGTCTCCTACCATCTCTACATAGATATAATATGATGTCTTTATGAGTTGTGAGTCTCCTACCATCTCTACATAGATATAATATGATGTCTTTATGAGTTGTGAGTCCTCCTACCATCTCTACATAGATATAATATGATGTCTTTATGAGTTGTGAGTCTCCTACCATCTCTACATAGATATAATATGATGTCTTTATGAGTTGTGAGTCCTCCTACCATCTCTACATAGATATAATATGATGTCTTTATGAGTTGTGAGTCTCCTACCATCTCTACATAGATATAATATGATGTCTTTACGAGTTGTAAGTCCTCCTACCATCTCTACATAGATATAATATGATGTCTTTATGAGTTGTGAGTCCCCCTACCATCTCTACATAGATATAATATGATGTCTTTATGAGTTGTGAGTCTCCTACCATCTCTACATAGATATAATATGATGTCTTTATGAGTTGTGAGTCCCCCTACCATCTCTACATAGATATAATATGATGTCTTTATGAGTTGTAAGTCTCCTACCATCTCTACATAGATATAATATGATGTCTTTATGAGTTGTGAGTCCCCCTACCATCTCTACATAGATATAATATGATGTCTTTATGAGTTGTAAGTCCTCCTACCATCTCTACATATATATAATATGATGTCTTTATGAGTTGTAAGTCCCCCTACCATCTCTACATAGATATAATATGATGTCTTTATGAGTTGTGAGTCCCCTTACCATCTCTACATAGATATAATATGATGTCTTTATGAGTTGTGAGTCTCCTACCATCTCTACATAGATATAATATGATGTCTTTATGAGTTGTGAGTCCCCCTACCATCTCTACATAGATATAATATGATGTCTTTATGAGTTGTAAGTCTCCTACCATCTCTACATAGATATAATATGATGTCTTTATGAGTTGTGAGTCCCCCTACCATCTCTACATAGATATAATATGATGTCTTTATGAGTTGTAAGTCCTCCTACCATCTCTACATATATATAATATGATGTCTTTATGAGTTGTAAGTCCTCCTACCATCTCTACATAGATATAATATGATGTCTTTATGAGTTGTGAGTCCTCCTACCATCTCTACATAGATATAATATGATGTCTTTATGAGTTGTGAGTCCCCCTACCATCTCTACATAGATATAATATGATGTCTTTATGAGTTGTGAGTCTCCTACCATCTCTACATAGATATAATATGATGTCTTTATGAGTTGTAAGTCCTCCTACCATCTCTACATAGATATAATATGATGTCTTTATGAGTTGTGAGTCTCCTACCATCTCTACATAGATATAATATGATGTCTTTATGAGTTGTGAGTCTCCTACCATCTCTACATAGATATAATATGATGTCTTTATGAGTTGTAAGTCCCCCTACCATCTCTACATAGATATAATATGATGTCTTTATGAGTTGTAAGTCCCCCTACCATCTCTGCATGTGGCCAATACTAAAATGTCAACAATTATATTTGATTCCTGGAACATTTAATATCCAATGCTTATTTGTATGACTGATTCAAAACTGTCCGTGACGAGCTGAAGAAAATACATAGCCTCATATCATTCATTTTCAAAGACAGAAGTAGGGATATAAGACTTCAAATATGTGATTACTGTAGACTGGCAACACTGGGAAGAAGTAGAATAATACAATAAGTGTGGGGAATAACAGTAGTGTTCTTGCTGACAAGTAATTACCCTGATCAGACTTACTGTATATTATAGACCATTGTTAAGAAGATCAGACTTACTGTATATTATAGACCATTGTTAAGAAGATCAGACTTACTGTATATTATAGACCATTGTTAAGGAGATCAGACTTACTGTAAATTATAGACCATTGTTAAGGAGATCAGACATACTGTAAATTATAGACCATTGTTAAGGAGGTCAGACTTACTGTAAATTATAGACCATTGTTAAAGAGATCAGACTTACTGTAAATTATAGACCATTGTTAAGGTCAGACTTACTGTAAATTATAGACCATTGTTAAAGAGATCAGACTTACTGTAAATTATAGACCATTGTTAAGGAGATCAGACTTACTGTATATTATAGACCATTGTTAAGAAGGAGATCAGACTTACTGTATATTATAGACCATTGTTAAGAAGGAGATCAGACTTACTGTATATTATAGACCATTGTTAAGAAGGAGAATTGTTCCACTGATCAGACTTACTGTATATTATAGACCATTGTTAAGAAGGAGATCAGACTTACTGTATATTATAGACCATTGTTAAGGTAGGAGATCAGACTTACCGTATAATGTAGACCATTGTTAAGAAGGAGAATTGTTCCACTGATCAGACTTACTGTATATTATAGACCATTGTTAAGGTAGGAGATCAGTCTTACTGTACATTATAGACCATTGTTAAGAAGGAGATCAGACTTACTGTATATTATAGACCATTGTTAAGAAGGAGATCAGACTTACTGTATATTATAGACCATTGTTAAGGTAGGAGATCAGTCTTCCTGTATATTATAGACCATTGTTAAGAAGGATAATTGTTCCACTGATCAGACTTACTGTATATTATAGACCATTGTGTTAAGAATGAGACTAAATAAAGTAAATATCTAATAAAATCTCCTGAAGACTAGATTGCATAAATCTGCCCAACAGATGGTGGGCCCCAAAACAACAAGTGGGATGCATGGCAGCAAAGCCACAACACTAAACAACACTTAACAATACATTCATTGCACTATAAAGGTGACAAACGGTGCCCACAAACAGCCTACATTAAACTGTCCCAACATCTTACCACTGCTACACCTGGCTATCAGCGGAGCCTTGTCTGGCAGCGAAACAGGTCATTCAGCCTCATTTACTGCCTTTAACAAAAACATAGCTGATATGGCTGACTTGCTTAACTTCTTTATGATAGGGGGCAGCATTTTCACTGTCCCAGATGCTAATATATGCATATTATTATTACTATTGGATAGAAAACACTCTGAAGTTTCTAAAGCGGTTTCAATGTGTAGCTACACAACACAACATGTGTAGCTTTCATTTGGTGTCTTTCATGTGTGATTTCATGAAAGATTGATTTTTATAGTAATATTTTTGAATTTGGCGCGCTACATTTTTTTCTGGATTTTGGCCAAGTGGGACGTTAAACCCATATACTAGAGAAGTTAAACAAATTTGGTTTCTAATGACAATTGAGATGTACAAACTATGGCATAAGGGGACGACAAGCGGATAAGAGGCAATCTGTATTTTCGATTACTACATTAATGAGCGATCTAGGACGGATGTAGTCAATATAACTATTTGTTCAGCACTTTTGAAATGTACAGCAACAGAATTCATAACGTGGGCCGTCCTTACAGTGTTCTCCCTGTACACCAAGTCAGAAACGTAGGATAAATGAAGGGGGCATATAAGCAAACAATGAAAGTGCTTACAATATTCAATGATTACATTTCTCTAAAACAGGTTATAGGCTACATGTGCACCACCAAGTCAGAACAGTAGGTGAAATTAAGAGGGGTAAATAGACCATATTCTTAGGGTGAGGCACATGGGCTACTAACATCTTACTACACAACATACACGTAGTATTACTTTCTTAGCTACAGTATACACATCTCCCTGGCATATTACATCATTAATGCAGCACCATAGAAGACATTTTTGGACTCACCTTGTTGTGCAGTGCTGTGCTCACTTGAACAGGAAGTTGGCACGGCGGTCATTCTTGGGAAAATTTTGTCATCAAAGTTTGGCATTCTCTGGATTTATGGTGCTTCAAGACAACTGGAACTCGTAAAAATAAACAAGGTCAAATCATGATGACGTCATTGATCTGCAGGTCGTTGCTCTAGAAAGAGGCCGGATTTACAATTCCGAGTTGGATGACCGTTCAAAACGTATTTTCCCAGTCGGAGCTCGTTTATTCCCAACTTCCCAGTTGTCTTGAACTCACCGAAGTCAAGTTTTCACCGTTCAGAGTTAACAGTTGTTTTGACTGCGGCACAAATCATGTTTCATTGACAGCATGGTCAATGTTGAATGTTTATCATTTTAAACTTGGGAAAGAGACCATTAATCCCAGATTTGGGACCACACAGCCACTCCACTGAATAGCAGGCTAGTGATTGCTTTGCAATGCTTGCAGTTAGCCACTGTCACTGATTCCTTCCCAACCACTCATTGTTGAATTTGAGATTTCCAACTTGTTGTGTAATGTTTATGTCGTTACATATGATTTGCCAGTAGATTGTTGACCTGATTCATGATGATGACTGCTAGCTAAGATTTTGAAGGTAAGATGTTGACATGATCAGTCCAATCAAAGCTAACGTGATTTGAAGTCATTTTGTCTGTGGCCAATGACCTTGAGCCTTCTTGGATGGGCACCTCTAATGTATCTGTATGGCAGCACCCAAGGGGCTAGAGTTCTCCAGGTCTCCCCTTAGACTTGGAGGTGACGTAGTTTCCCCATGAGTGACAGAACACTGAGCCAATCACAGCACAACGCTCTGTATTTTCTGCTGCTTGCCCCACACCACAGAAAGCACTGAGCTGAGCTGAAACATCTGCATTTTGGAGCTGCCTTACTCAAGAAAACAAAAAGGAGACCATGTTTGTATCTGGCTTTATTAACTTAATGATATATATATATATATTACCTTGCTTGCCAACTGATATGACACATATTAATGCCAACAAAAACATGCAAAACAGGCAAGTCCCCCCCCCAAAAACATAATTTTTGGGGGCATAAAATGTGGGGCTCATGCCGGCCCTGAATGACGTGTTGCCACTGTTTGATGCCCTTCTTCCTTTTACAAGCAGTTATGTGAACAAATCAATTTGACACATGACCAACAACGTGATTAAAGTGTAAAAAAAATAAAATGAAACTGAATTAGAATTACTACCTTTAATAACTCCATGAAGAAATAATTGAATCAAACTGCACTATAAAGTCAGGTCAGAGGTCATTCAACCCCTTTAAATTACTGTTTCTTTCCCTTTCCTTTCCCCCGACCTCAGACTAATTATTTAAAAACATTTCAAACATTTCATACATTTTGTAAAGCAGGTTTACATATTTTTTTTCAGTCCATTTCTCATCATAATAATTCACGTGATCAAGTAAAACTCAGAAAATAAACACTTCTGAAAATAAAACAATCGCAGAGCCCCATTTTCAACATGTTGCATTGATTTAGTCTAAATATAAACCCTGTTGTTTAACACATCTATTAGATCCTTCAACAAAGTTGGTTCTGTCTTATCATTGATTTAGTCTAAATATAAACCCTGTTGTTTAACACATCTATTAGATCCTTCAACAAGTTGGTTCTGTCTTATCATTGATTTAGTCTAAATATAAACCCTGTTGTTTAACACATCTATTAGATCCTTCAACAAGTTGGTTCTGTCTTATCATTGATTTAGTCTAAATATAAACCCTGTTGTTTAACACATCTATTAGATCCTTCAACAAGTTGGTTCTGTCTTATCATTGATTTAGTCTAAATATAAACCCTGTTGTTTAACACATCTATGAGATCCTTCAACAAGTTGGTTCTGTCTTATCATTGATTTAGTCTAAATATAAACCCTGTTGTTTAACACATCTATTAGAACTTTCAACAAGTTGGTTCTGTCTTATCAGCCTAATATTCAATAATAATACATTACTTGGACCTACTTTCTTTTAAACACGGTTCCATGTAATGTAAACAGATGATCGTTATAGATGACATTACCTCCCATTCAGCTGTTTATACCTCTGCTCCAAATGTCCCATTTTGTCCCTTACAGCCTGTTTGAGTTCAGTGAGTACTACTTCCTGTCACTAGCAGCTTATCTATTTTGTCAGTCTGAAAGCTCAAACCTTCTATTCATTATTTAACTTTGTATTGAAACCACAGCTTCTTCAATTCACTAAAATATGGCATTATCAGAGTGCTATTCAAAAACCCACTAAAAACATATTACCATTCTATCACGTTTCAGGTAAGACCCAGACTGTGTTGACGTAACAATGTGTATTACAGCAACAGGGGCAAGCAAACAACAGGCCAAGGCAGGGAGGGGTCGATGATCCATAGTAGTGGGGCAAAGGTACAGGATGGCAGGCAGACTCAGGGTCAGGCAGAGTGGTCAGGCAGGCGGGCTCAGAGTCAGGACAGGCAAGGGTCAAAACCAGAAGGGCGAGAAAAGAGAGAGACTGGGGAAAAGCAGGAGCTGAGACAAAAATGCTGGTTGACTTGACAAACAAGACGAACTGGCAACAGACAAACAGAGAACACAGGGATAAGTACCCAGGGGATAATGGGGAAGATTGGTGACACCTGGAGGGGGGTGGAGACAAGCACTAGGACAGGTTAAACAGATCAGGACGTGACAGTCCTGGCGTCTTACTTGGGCGCATACCTGGTTGAGCTGGGTCCTGGCGTTGGAACTTAGAGATGAGGCCTGGGTCCAGGATGTCCCTAGCGGAGACCCAGCACCTCTCCTCTGGACCATAACCCTCCCAGTGTGATAGAAAATGTAGGTATTCACCTTATTTGTTGGATATGTCACAATTATTTACCTAAACAGTGAGATATTTCTGTCCTGCTAATGCTGAGTTTTATGGTGTCCACTCTAGCTTCCTGGTGATAAAACCTACAGCTGGCATTCCAGTGACAGGATGTGGGGTGGTTGTAACTGTGCTAGAAAGGAGTAGAACAAAGGCCTCAATGGTTCTTAGACATCCTAGCCTGGGAAATTAGGCCAGGGTCAGGGGTTAAGATAACGCCAGGGGCAGATAAAGACAGGATGGCCCAAAGTGGCTCATGGTGCCCCCCAATCTGTATGGGAGGGGTGGAACCAAGCATTCTGGGTATTAGCTATATGAACTGTGCGTTGTCTGTATGATTCTGACTCTCAGACTAACAGTCAGAACAAGACTGGTGGGCTGACGGTCTCATTATTGCAATAATTAATCAATATTAAATAAAGATGATTGTTTGAAGAAATGACCAAGTCTCTCAGTACTGAATTTCCACAACAGTTGTTAGTGTTGTCATTGTCACGCCCTGACCGTAGAGAGCTTTTATGTCTCTATTTTGGTTTGGTCAGGGTGTGATTTAGGTGGGCATTCTATGTTCATATGTTTTGTATGTCTTTGTATTTTTCCCGGGTGTGCTTCTCAATCAGAGGCAGCTGTCTATCGTTGTCTCTTATTGGGAACCATACTTAGGTAGCTTTTTCCCACATGGTTTTTGTGGGTAGTTCATTTCTGTTTAGTGTTTTCACCTTACAGGACTGTTTCGGTTATTCTCTGGTTTATTTTTGCTATAGTGTTCAGTTTCAATAAATCAAGCATGAACACTTACCACGCTGCGCTTTGGTCCGATGATTCCTCTTCTTCAGACGACGAATACCGTTACAGTTAGTAAATGGTGCTTTGTATCAGTCATTCTACTACTGTATAGCCTGGTTGTTGTTATTAAATGGTGCTTTGTATCAGTCATTCTACTACTGTATAGCCTGGTTGTTGTTATTAAATGGTGCTTTGTATCAGTCATTCTACTACTGTATAGCCTGGTTGTTGTTATTAAATGGTGCTTTGTATCAGTCATTCTACTACTGTATAGCCTGGTTGTTGTTATTAAATGGTGCTTTGTATCAGTCATTCTACTACTGTATAGCCTGGTTGTTGTTATTAAATGGTGCTTTGTATCAGTCATTCTACTACTGTATAGCCTGGTTGTTGATATTAAATGGTGCTTTGTATTAGTCATTCTACTACTGTATAGCCTGGTTGTTGTTATTAAATGGTGATTTGTATCAGTCATTCTACTACTGTATAGCCTGGTTGTTGATATTAAATGGTGCTTTGTATCAGTCATTCTACTACTGTATAGCCTGGTTGTTGTTATTAAATGGTGCTTTGTATCAGTCATTCTACTACTGTATAGCCTGGTTGTTGATATTAAATGGTGCTTTGTATCAGTCATTCTACTACTGTATAGCCTGGTTGTTGTTATTAAATGGTGCTTTGTATCAGTCATTCTACTACTGTATAGCCTGGTTGTTAGTGTTGTTATTAAATGGTGCTTTGTATCAGTCATTCTACTACTGTATAGCCTGGTTGTTAGTGTAGTTATTAAATGGTGCTTTGTATCAGTCATTCTACTACTGTATAGCCTGGTTGTTAGTGTAGTTATTAAATGGTGCTTTGTATCAGTCATTCTACTACTGTATAGCCTGGTTGTAGTTATTAAATGGTGCTTTGTATCAGTCATTCTTCTACTGTATAGCCTGGTTGTTAGTGTAGTTATTAAATGGTGCTTTGTATCAGTCATTCTACTACTGTATAGCCTGGTTGTTGATATTAAATGGTGCTTTGTATCAGTCATTCTTCTACTCTATAATCTGGTTGTTAGTGTTGTAAAATTATTTTAACAACGCTAGTGACTTGGGTCTTGTACGTGTGCTCTTTCTGTTCAAAGGCAATTTGCAGCTTTTTTGTCTAAATTCTAATCAATAAAAACTTTGAAAGAATATTTAATTAATCCACTCCAAACTGGCCCGATTGTCACAGCTGCAATACTGATCTTAACCACAGGGTGGGGCTGTAATACTGATCTTAACCACAGAGTGGGGCTGTAATACTGATCTTAACCACAGAGTGGGGCTGCAATACTGATCTTAACCACAGGGTGGGGCTGTAACACTGATCTTAACCACAGAGTGGGGCTGTAATACTGATCTTAACCACAGAGTGGGGCTGTAATACTGATCTTAACCACAGGGTGGGGCTGTAATACTGATCTTAACCACAGAGTGGGGCTGTAATACTGATCTTAACCACAGAGTGGGGCTGTAATACT